>NC_140953.1:139490028-139630028 GCF_014529385.1 Adiantum capillus-veneris
TTAATTAAACAACTTGAATAGAAATTGGGACCTACCTCTTCCATTTCTTCGTCAATAGCCCGTGAGATGGCCGGTATTTGCTCATCCATGGGAGCCTTTCCTTTTCCGTTGACATTGCTTGTTCCCGCCTCGCGGTCGTGGGCTCCACCGAAGCGAGTTCTCTTAACCGGGGCCATTTTTCTCACTACTTAAATGATAGACTTGAAAAAAAAAGAGCTAAGGTCCGAGAGTAACATGACAACCAATCGGCACATTAGATTTATTAAAGACTCCTCCTTATGCACGAGGTTAGATTTTTCCCTTTTTGCCCTAGCAATTTTAAGGGTAATTCTGTATCCACCCTATGGGAAACGACTCTAAGGTTAATTACTTGGCTTAGATGATTAAGAAATTCAGAGTTTTTCTAATTGATTCACGAAAGATATGAAGTAAGCAAGCTCATTCATTTTCCTAGAGCAATATGAAGGTGTAGAGTGACCGCAGGCATGTGTGATGGAAACACCTTCTTCTTATTGGACTAATGACGGATTAATTTTCAGCCTTAATCACATCTAAATGTGGGAGAAGATTAAGTATAATTTAATTACAACTCTATTGAGTAGTGAAAGATTGAATTCTGACAAATCTACACTATTACTAGCTGACAATTTATTGACTATACCGCCTAGAGAGAGAATCTTTCCTAACCATGCATCAATCCTTGATTAAGGATGATGAATGGTTGAATAAATTAACTAAATGAATGATAATTATGTAATGAAGTATAGCTATGAAAACTTAGAGAGCAGCTATAGAGAACTATAGCTAAAAGTAGGCATAGTAGACAAGAATTATGAGTGGGTAATGATGAGATTAAGAAGAGCAGTAATTAAACCATAATTACCATGATTATGGGCTGAGAATCCTCTTAAATTTCTGATGCAATGAATCCTCAAGATGGGAATTTCGGCAGCACCTCCCTCCTTGCTTCTCCTTCAAAAGCTGTGTGTGTGCCGGCAGCACCTTCCCAGTGTGTAGGTGTGTGAGTATGCAATGTGTGTGTGTGAGCATATATGTCTGTGTGTGTGTGTGTAGGCCTTTAAATAGGCTCCTACAGGCTGAAAATCGATTTGTGCTGCTAATTGCATCTGGATGAGCACTCAGTCCTTGCATGGCAAGTCTAGTTGCCTACCCACCAAGTGTCCAGTTGGCTCAATAAACTGACTCTCACACTGAGTTGCAGGCTTGGCAGCTTCCCCAAGACTCCCACAAAGCAAGAGGGCGCCCCCTAGCTGCTAAAGCAGGTCTGGAGTGGGCTGGGACCTGTTCCCACACAGCCTCGGGCCCCCGGTGCCTCCCGGACAATTTTGTGAAAAATTGGTTTTAGGCTAAAACGGGCCATACGAGTCGGATTTTGATGCCGTAAATTGCTATACTAAGCTCTAACTAAGACGTACGGGTCTGAGTACCTGCCATATTTAGCAGCCCCTGGGGTTCGAAAATGCATTTTTTTCAAATTCGGGGTACGGGTGTAGATTTTCGAGACGGTCGAGACTGGACGGGTCGGGTGACCAAAAACTTACTATTTTTGGAAAATTTTCACAAAAATTATTTTAATTCACATTTTGAAGCTTAAAAACATTCTAAACATGATGGCACTGACAGAATCTGAAAAACGGCTAAAAATAGTAACTTATTCCATTATATTCATTTCATGGTACAAGGGTGCTCTTGTGATCGGGTCAGAGACCTTACAACCTCCCCAATGTGAAAACTTTGAGGTGTCCTCATCTCAAGAATGAGTTTGGGTAATCTTTTAAGAGCGTCGATTCGTCCTCCCAAGTTGCATCTTCATCAGGGTAATCCCTCCACTTTACTAGATGCTCCGTGATAGTTCTGTTGCGTAACTTTCTTTCCCTTGTTTCAAGTACATAGTCAGGTTGGAGCTCGAGAACTCCTTGTGCTGGCATGACTATCTGATCTGAGTCCAAGAATTGATCAGGATTGGGAATATAGGGTTTGAGTAAGCTGACATGGAATACATCATGAACCTTCAAGTTTGCAGGTAACTTTAGCTTGTAGGCCTGGTCACTTACAACCTTAACGATCTCAAATGGTCCACAATACCTTGGGCTTAGCTTCTTGTATCTGCCTAGTGATAAATTGCTTTTTCTTAGGTCGGACTCAGAGAAAAACCTTATCTTCTTCCTTGAAAGTTCTATCTGTGCGGTTCTTATCTGCATAGTGCTTCTGCCTATCTTGAGCTGCCTGAATGTCCTGGCGAATGGCTCTAGTCTGTGCTTCCATATCTTCTAACATCTTTCTAGAGGCTTCTACTCTGATGGTTGGATCTGAAAAGTTCAGTGGTGCTAAACAGTCCTGTCCATAAAGAGCTTTGAAAGGTGACATTCCAATGCTTCTGTGTTCGGAAGAGTTATAAGCATATTCTACCAAAGGTAGATATTGTAACCACTTCTTTGGTTCTTGCGAACAATAGGCTCTGAGAATGTCCTCAATGACTTGATTAACTCTTTCAGTTTGCCCATCTGTTTGTGGATGGTACGCTGTACTGAAAGCTAATTGTGACCCAATAGATTGGAAAAGAGAAGTCCAAAATTTTGATGTAAACTTGGCATCTCTATCACTGACAATACGCTTGGGTAGACCATGTAGCCTAAAAATCTCCTTGATGAATACCCGACTAATATCTGAAGCAGTAAAGGTTGTCTTTACGGGTATTAGATGAGCCACTTTTGTGAGCATGTCAACAACCACGAAAACAGAATCATAACCTCCTGTAGAAGGTAACCCTGTAACAAAATCCATACTGATGTATTCCCACTTCATCTGGGGTATGTCAAGAGGTTGAAGTTGCCCTGGTAATTTGATCCTTTCGGCCTTTATCCGTTGACAAGAAAGACATTGCCTCACATAGCGAAGTATGTCTCCTTTCATTCCAGACCAGAAATAACTCCTTCTGACGGCGTGAAGAGTTTTAGCATAGCCTGGGTGTCCGGATGTAGGGCTATCGTGTGCTTCATATAGAATGGCCTTCTTTAAAGCTGGGTCTCTGGGTACACAGAGTCTATGTCTGTAGTAAAGACATCCTCCCATAAGAGATTAATCTTTAGCTTCAGGCATCTTATTCTGCTGGACTAATGAAGCCATACGCTGGTACTCTGGATCTTCGAAGGTTGCTTCTTTGATTCTATCCCAGATAGGGTTATTTGGAATAGAGATAGCTCCGAGAAACGATTTTCGGCTAAGACCATCTGCAACTGCGTTTTCCTTCCCTGGTCTATACTTTATGTCAAGGTCATATTCCTGTAATAGCTCTATCCATCGCCGTTGTCGCATATTGAGAATGGGTTGAGTAAAAATCCACTTTAAACTCTTGTGGTCTGTAACCAACTGAAACTTGCGTCCAAGAAGATAATGTCTCCATAACTTCAGTGCATGTATAACTGCTAAAAGTTCCAGATCATGAGTGGGATAATTCTTCTCATGATCCCTCAGCTTTCGCGAAGTATACGCCACCGGTCTTCCTTCTTGAGTAAGAACTCCGCCTAGAGCAAACTTACTAGCATCTGTCGCTACTTCAAATTCTTTACTGAAGTCTGGAAGCTTTAAAATAGGAGCTGAGACCAAGAATTCTTTTAGCTTAGCAAAACTAGACTCGTGCTCGGTCTTCCAATCGATCCTCATTCCTTTCTTCAGGAGTTCCGTCAAAGGTGCAGCAATACGGGCATAATCCTTGACAAAAATCCTGTACCATCCCGTTATTCCAAGAAATCCCCTTACTTCGCTGACAGTGGATGGTTGAGGCCAGTCAACGATGTCCTTGACTTTGTCTGGGTCCACTGAAATCCCTTCAGCCGAAATGACAAATCCAAGATAGTTGACCTTTGGTGAGCAAAAAGTGCACTTGCTCTCTTTAGCGTAAAGCTGGTGTTCTCGAAGGAGATCAAGTACTTTGCGAACATGTTCCTTGTGATCTGCTTCATTCTTAGAATAGACTAGAATGTCATCAAAGAAAACCAAGACAAAGTCATCCAGATAAGGTTTGAAAATATCCTGCATGAGTTGATTGAAGCTTGCAGGAGCATTTGTTAGACCAAAAGACATTACTGTGAATTCGTAGTTTCCATACCTAGTGTTGAAAGCCGTCTTTGGAATATCTGATTCCTTGATCCTGATTTGGTAATATCCTGACCTTAGATCAATCTTTGTAAATATTTTGGTGCCATGGAGCTTGTCCAAGAGTTCGTCGATCCTTGGAATTGGATACTTGTTCTTGACAGTTACCTGATTCAGCCCATGGTAGTCTATGCATGGCCTTAAGGTCCCATCTTTCTTCTTCTGAAAACGAACTGGAGCACCCCAAGGAGAAGTACTAGGTCGAATGAATCCTTGCTCGATGAGTTGCCTAAGTTGTTCTTTGAGTTCGATGGCCTCCGGAAGTGACATTTTATAAGGTCTTTTTGAGATAGGTTCACACCTAGGGATAGTCTCAATCTCATGATCTACCTCTCTGTGTGGTGGAAGATTCATAAGGTCTTTGGGGAATACGTCATCATACTCCCTCAGCCAGTCTGGTCGAAGTGAGGTATCTGATTGGTCCACCTTATTGAGTTTAACTGCATATATTTGCTGACCCTTCCTTAGTCCCTTCAAGAGTCTGCTGGCCTTAACTAGAATAGCCCTAGGTCTCCCATTTTCCCCCTGAATTAAGGCTTCATTACCCAAGTTATCTGTAAATGTAAAGTTTCCTTGTGCACAATGGATATGGGCCTTATTTTGCTTTAACCAGTCCATCCCTAGTATCCCATCAAAGAATCCTAAGGCTAAGGTTCGAAATTGGGCAGAAGTTGGGTGTCCCCCTAAATCAAAGTCAATTTTGCCTGCAGAGTGTTGAGATACTACCTCCTTGCCGTTTGCTAACTCGACAACTAGCTTGCTTGATGGATACTTATCTAGCTTAAGCTTTCTCATGCATCTGGGTGAAAGAAATGAAAGAGTACTGCCACAACCTATAAGGAAGTTAACTTGTTCACCTCTGAGAGATCCTGGCGTATGAATGACTGCGTATTGCTTGCAACCATTGGGATTGTCAATTGCAGCATGTAGGGTTGCTCTCTCCACTGCTTCATTACCCACAGTTGGTTGTACCACTGCGGCGTTTACTCTGGCGATAGCTCCACGCCCTCGCCCTCTGTTCATTCTTCCGCGTCCTCCTCTTCCATTAGCTTGGACATGCCCACGGGTATTCAGGGGTATGGCATTGGCGTTGGTTGCATGAATGTTCCTGGGGCAATTGGATCTGTAATGTCCATGTTCGTCGCAACCATAGCATCGAACATCAGGGAACTCCATGGTTGTGGTGGTAGCCACAATAGGGCGCTGGTTATAGGCTTGGTTGGCTGGTCTGTTGTCCCAAGCAGTGTTCCTTGCCCTCTTTGCCCAATGATTCCTCCTATTCTGATTAGCCTTTTGTACTTCGAGAGCTAGAGGTTTAGCCCTCAATAAGGCATCCTGTAGTGTTGACGGCCTGAGAGCCTCCAGCCGAGTGTTCAAGGGATCGATTAGTCCTTGACAGAACCTTGCCACCTGTTGTTCCAAGGTCATCTTAGGAGCATATCTCCGAAGAGTGACAAACTTTGCATAGTATTCTTCGACAATTGAATTCAGCTGCCGAAGTGAAAAGAATTCATTCATTCTCAAGGTCCTATAGGCAGGTGGTAAATAACGCCCCATTATTGCAGCTTTGATGTCTTCCCAAGATTGGGAAGATCCTTTAATGTCCAGGTCTCTGCAATGTTGCTTCCACCATATCTTGGCATCGCCAGTCAAGCGGAACATCGCAAGCATGGTCTGATTTACGGGTTGGGTTCCCGCAGCTTCAAAGTAATCGTCCATGGCTTCCATCCATACTTCCGCATCTCTCTCCACATTTGCCCCCTCGCCCTTAAAGATCGGAGGTTGGGCTTGCTTAAGGAGAAGCTTCTTCTCTTGCGCTGCCGAGTACAGAGCAACAGGCGGTACCTACATGGGTTATACGAAATTCTTGATACCATTACTTGAATTTCAAGATAGACACGAGACTTTAATAAAATTCAAAATTCCACTTTATCAAGAGACAGAGATTCAGAGACAAAAAGCACTTTATTGATGGAAATTTATTACAATCGAAACTCCTCAAGGTTTAGAATGACTGATGTCCGCTTATTACATGGCTTTATGGATTGTGTATAACATACGCCTAGGAAATGGTATTGACATGATGCACTACTTCATTCGTGTATTAGTTCTTATACACATTCTTGAGTGGATAATAAACTAAGATATCGGGCCGGAGTTCCGCTTTCAATAATCCAAAGGTTTTGACTCGGTATGCTGGAATCACATCGGTGACCTTCTCCAAGAGCCAGTCGTTGATGGTTTGGTTGGAGTTGCCCGAAACAGTCTGGTCCAATCGTGTGGGCACCAAGTAGAATATCTCTATTACTCTCAACTCTTCTCCCCAATGTATCTTCTTCAAGTCGGTAGCCAGGCATCCTAGCTTCCCAGCATTGATGTTTTAAACCCCTCCTGGAAATGTCCAATCAAGTTCCCATCCTTTGTCAATGCGAGTGCAGTGTGGCGTATAAGCCTTCAACAGTATCTCCATGACATCTCGCCTGAACTGGTAAACAGGGGATCTTCGAGCTTGCTCATAAATAAGCTCAAACACTTGGAACTTCTGATATTCGAGCACGGGATCTTCCTGCAACACCAATGCAAGGAATTCGGATTAGATACCTATATAATTCAGTTCCTTTTAAATGTTCAAACAATACGACTTTATTTTTCCAGCCTAACCTAGGCTGTGATACCAGGTGTGAGGTCCCCACCCCGTCGTATCAAACAACGGATATGATGGTAAACCTGGTGGCCACTAGATCTATAGCGGAAGCAAACAAAATGGTTCAGGGTTCAACTAGCGGACGATCTCTCATCACAAAGTGAGTCGATTTCGAGCCTACTAGCAACGAGATCTAGCTCCACCTCGCAGGGGAAGCGTACTTAACTATCTAGCGATCCTAAGACCCACCTTCCAAGAGGAGAGAAAACCCGAGTGCCTTTTTCCCCATGTTTCAGAGGCACGTACTCTCGAGGATTCGCCGCTCTAGGGGCAATGAGTAATACTAATATCGAGTAAGCACTATGGGGACAGAGAGTTCCCGACCAATCGGGACCACCCATCTCGTAGGCATTGGCAACCCGAGCCAAGCCCCCACTTTCCACCCCCACACTCACACTTCCTCGTGTGACCTAATTACTACCACAAAGGTTGTTCAACATAGATATTCCTTGTTTAATTCCGAATTACATGGTTCGTTAAAACAGCCCTTCAACCAGTATTGCAAACAACACCAAGACAGAATTCTAGTAAAAATTCTACTCAAACTTATTCATAAAAGTTCCAATGTTCTGGAGGTACAACATCCCCCCTCCAGCGAGAGTTCACTCCTCCTGTTGTCGCCTAGCTGCCCATACAACTAGGTATGTCCACCGCATAGAAAGCACGTCATGGACACTCCCACCGCATAGAAAGCAAGACATGGGTTCCCACCGCATAGAAAGCATGTCGTGGGTATCCACCGCATAAAAAGCAAGTCGTGGATTCAAGAGCCCTAACGAGGAACTCTGCCCCCTGTGATTAGTAGGGGGGTCAGGACTGATTCAACATTGGAAATAAAATGAACATGTCGAGCTAAATTTTCCCTAGCAGACATTCTTTCCTCTTGCAAACAGCATACCCATCAATCATTTCTTTCCTACTTTATACTTAAATGTACTATGCATTCAATGCCGAGGTTTCTATCGGATTTCTCCAACATGTTTGGGGATATGTTCATTCCTAACTAATCGTATGCAATGTTAATTAAACAACTTGAATAGAAATTGGGACCTACCTCTTCCATTTCTTCGTCAATAGCCCGTGAGATGGCCGGTATTTGCTCATCCATGGGAGCCTTTCCTTTTTCGTTGACATTGCTTGTTCCCGCCTCGCGGTCGTGGGCTCCACCGAAGCGAGTTCTCTTAACCGGGGCCATTTTTCTCACTACTTAAATGATAGACTTGAAAAACAAAGAGCTAAGGTCCGAGAGTAACATGACAACCAATCGGCACATTAGATTTATTAAAGACTCCTCCTTATGTACGAGGTTAGATTTTTCCCTTTTTGCCCTAGCAATTTTAAGGGTAATTCTGTATCCACCCTATGGGAAACGACTCTAAGGTTAATTACTTGGCTTAGATGATTAAGAAATTCAGAGTTTTTCTAATTGATTCACGAAAGATATGAAGTAAGCAAGCTCATTCATTTTCCTAGAGCAATATGAAGGTGCAGAGTGACCGCAGGCATGTGTGATGGAAACACCTTCTTCTTATTGGACTAATGACGGATTAATTTTCAGCCTTAATCACATCTAAATGTGGGAGAAGATTAAGTATAATTTAATTACAACTCTATTGAGTAGTGAAAGATTGAATTCTGACAAATCTACACTATTACTAGCTGACAATTTATTGACTATACCGCCTAGAGAGAGAATCTTTCCTAACCATGCATCAATCCTTGATTAAGGATGATGAATGGTTGAATAAATTAACTAAATGAATGATAATTATGTAATGAAGTATAGCTATGAAAACTTAGAGAGCAGCTATAGAGAACTATAGCTAAAAGTAGGCATAGTAGACAAGAATTATGAGTGGGTAATGATGAGATTAAGAAGAGCAGTAATTAAACCATAATTACCATGATTATGGGCTGAGAATCCTCTTAAATTTCTGATGCAATGAATCCTCAAGATGGGAATTTCGGCAGCACCTCCCTCCTTGCTTCTCCTTCAAAAGCTGTGTGTGTGCCGGCAGCACCTTCCCAGTGTGTAGGTGTGTGAGTATGCAATGTGTGTGTGTGAGCATATATGTCTGTGTGTGTGTGTGTAGGCCTTTAAATAGGCTCCTACAGGCTGAAAATCGATTTGTGCTGCTAATTGCATCTGGATGAGCACTCAGTCCTTGCATGGCAAGTCTAGTTGCCTACCCACCAAGTGTCCAGTTGGCTCAATAAACTGACTCTCACACTGAGTTGCAGGCTTGGCAGCTTCCCCAAGACTCCCACAAAGCAAGAGGGCGCCCCCTAGCTGCTAAAGCAGGTCTGGAGTGGGCTGGGACCTGTTCCCACACAGCCTCGGGCCCCCGGTGCCTCCCGGACAATTTTGTGAAAAATTGGTTTTAGGCTAAAACGGGCCATACGAGTCGGATTTTGATGCCGTAAATTGCTATACTAAGCTCTAACTAAGACGTACGGGTCTGAGTACCTGCCATATTTAGCAGCCCCTGGGGTTCGAAAATGCATTTTTTTCAAATTCGGGGTACGGGTGTAGATTTTCGAGACGGTCGAGACTGGACGGGTCGGGTGACCAAAAACTTACTATTTTTGGAAATTTTTCACAAAAATTATTTTAATTCACATTTTGAAGCTTAAAAACATTCTAAACATGATGGCACTGACAGAATTTGAAAAACGGCTAAAAATAGTAACTTATTCCATTATATTCATTTCATGGTACAAGGGTGCTCTTGTGATCGGGTCAGAGACTACACACAGCATGGCTATATACTGCTATATGATCATGTAACTTGGGATTTTTCAAAGCCGCTGCAGGGTATTAACGTCTGCAAACATTACCTAGTCTCGGCATAACTGGTTTTTTTCAAAAAAATGGGGTTATTCTTGGCCTTTGTAGCATCTGAGGTGCTAGGTACTTTGTAATACTGTGCGTACTCACATCGTGAGTAAAGGGTCATCATTTATACTTGGCAGTAAAGCTGGGTATAACCCACCGATTTGGGTTTGCTAATGGTTTATGAAATGGTTCTTTGTTCACTTTTTTGGAAGGTAAGTATATGGCAGTTTTGGCTTAACATTTATATGGAAAGAAATCGAGCAAGAGCTCCGAAAGGGTTGTACCTCGGATAAGGATGGATTCCTACTAATGATTCAGTCGTTGGTATTAATGGATGGTTTTACCAAGTCGTTGTTGTCTACCGCTTTTGTGACTTGGTAAAACCTTTCGTATGGAGGGAGTGTTAAACTGTTGTACCACAGTTTTTGGATCCATGTACTAGTTTATGTTTCTTTTATGGGAAGGAATATGATTTGTTACATTCTATGAAGGACCTGATCATTATGATTTGGATTGTTTGCGACAATGCTTTACAGCATTTGCATTCATAGTTTGTCCTTGTTTTTTGAACGGGCTAGGCCTCTACCACTTGGCTAGCTATAAGTAATAGATTGCATTGGAATCCATTTGTAACATAAAAACAGCATCAGTTCTATACTTAGAAGAAAATATCTATGCTTGTTTATTGATAAAAACGCACTAATATGACAGATAAATAACTTATGAAGTTTGTTTTCTTAGGGGAATATACCACTCGGATTAGAATGGGAAATCTGTCACTTAGATTAGAAGTGATAATTAAACTTATAAACAAAAAGGTTTTACTGTGGACCTAGCTTGTTAAAGGTAAAAAGGTTTTGTAAGATGGACATGGATAGCAACTGGTATGGTCCATTGATACCTATAAAACACATCTAGGGCTAACTGAATTTTTTGTCTTGTTTGGATGGATGCAGGTAAGGACTCTATCTTATCTTGGAAGGTTTTTTTACTTTGGCAAGCTACCCTAGACTGGATGGAACACTCACTAATGACTTGGGAAGTTATTTTACTTCCTGCATACTGAAAGGGGATCTCTTTCTTGCAAACATTGTACTTAAATGATTCTAATACGGAGTTGTTTTTGTACATATCTATTCCTTGTTCCATTGCCAGTTGTCTTTTGAATGTAAAAATTCAATTATGTCTTATTATCTAAGATTTAACAGCCACACACACATCCTATACATAAGTTTTTTCTTTCCAAGAGAAACTGGGATGTTGGCTTTGGAAATTCTCTTTGAAATTGAGTTCTTAGTTGGACCAACGGTCTATCATCCCTTGACCGGTTGACTAGTGTTAGTGGTCCTTTTTAGACTCTTTTTTTGGTTCCCTGCTCACGACTACTATAGTATTTGACTTTGCTGGTTGAAGGTTTGCAGGCCCAAAAATATTACAATTACTATTTCTACCTCTATTTATGTTTGCACTATTCCCTTTTTAGGACTGCTTACCCTATAGAAAGATAGCTCGCATGAGCACTAATCACAACCCTGAGAATCATGCAAAGATTGCTTTACCTTAAGGACCGTAAACCAAAGAATTCCTTGGCAGTTAGAACTAGACCCTTCCTCTCTAGGAAGGACAAAGATTGTATTACCTTCTATGGCAAGTATAAGTGAACCTTACCTCACTGTTTTTGCAGACTCTTGCTCTCTCACAAGGATTGGAACTGACCTCGGAGCCCCTCTCAATGGCCACTTCTCTTGTTCTCAGATGTATTAGCAACTTGGATGCTTCACAACTAATTAATGATTCAGCTCTTACCTCTAACAAAAAATTATATGTCTGGCATATGCTGTCTTTTAATGATTGGGTCAAGATTTTAGCAACTTTGGATAAAGACTCCATGGAAGGAGTAAATTTAATTTCCCAATACATTGCCCAAGTTCCTCTATTATCCTCACAATATCAGCAAGAGATTTCTCCATTCTCCTCCTCTGGTGCGGATCTATCTAACTTTCGTAGGAAGTTATGTGGGCTTAATCCCTCTTTTGTATGTGCACCGGCCACTCCTTCTATTCCACAAGCTGGTGGAATCTTCTGTCAAGATAGTGTAGCCCTTGAAGCAGTTAAGGAATTTCAGAGTAATCTTTGCTCCCTCAATGACTCAAACCTCCTAGAGATGGTACCTAAAATCTCTAAAGTTTTTCCTATCTTGCCTGTGAGACAAACTGAAATTGAATCCCTCAGGGTTGACCATCAGCTTTGGGTCCTGCCCAACAAAGCTTTCTTAGCTCCTATTTTGAGTGAGACCTGGGTTTACCTTGCCAACCTCCCTGCCTCTATTGTGGAAGATTGTAGGCTCAAGATTCTTAAAGGAGGGCAATTCTTGGACAAAGGTGGGCTCATCAAAGCACCCTTCAATCTTCATCTCATCAACCACTCCAAGTGCCCCTCAAATACAGGCCTATACATCCATACCAAAGGAAACATGGAATTCGCCAAGAGTAACCCTGATTTTTACACTGAGTCCATCTGGAATGTCTTTTGTCCTTATGTGAAATGTGCCTGCAGATTTCTTGACCCTAAAGCCTCTAGTGAATCCAACATCATGTGGTTTGATCATACCATTTGGTTTATTTTCAACCATTTGGACTTACTTTTCTCGGAGAAACTCGTGGATTTTCATCTCTCCCTCATTTGCTCTTGGTTAGGAGGCCAAGCTAAGCAGATTGTAATTGCACAGATTTCCTTCAACATCTTCCGTGGAGTTATGCTTGATATCTTGAAGGAGTTAAAAGATGATGAACCTGGCATTTACTTAACTAATTATGCTAATTTTAAAGGTGTGTACTCGTTGTAGTACACACAAAGACACTTACATACTCACACACAAAAACACCTACAATAATGCATTTGCATACACACAAAAACACAAATACACTTGCTGTAGAGCAGAGCTAAACATATGTCAAAGTGGATTTGCATTGACACATATTGAGGTGGTTTTGTATTTGTTTCTTCTCCTGAGCATTGTGGTGCTATACGGAAGCAAGTTTGGGATGGGAACTTTTTTTAATTTGCATTTTACGCCGTTATGCTGCCAAAATTTTGAAGTTTCTATTTGTATTGTCGTTGCTAAGAATAATTTTGTTGTTTATTGATTATAGTTGATAGATTATGGTTTGTACACCATCTAAACGTGGCAGGACAGGTATCTCTCAAAGTAAGTTCAACTATATTAAAAGCTATTTGTGGACTTTTTATTTATCACTACATAAACTAGTTGTGGTCTGTCATAATAATCAATATCTAATTCTCCTAAATGATTTTCTCATGTTAAAATGATCATTTAATATGGGGAAGTGCCAAGGGAGAAAAAGCTAGAATATTGGTTAAGTTAGCAGACCGGCCATAGTAGGGATCCAAAGGAGAGAAATTAGGGATCCAAAGGGGAGGGAGGCATCTGCAAAAGAGCTATGTGCAACAATGGGCTCCAAAGAACTTAGGGTTCATCCCATTAAGCCTTCCAAAATGCTAAGGTTCTAAAATTCAAAGGTTGTGTCCAAAGGTCAAAGCCTAGGGAAATTGGATGCTTGGTGTGTGTCCAAAAAGTCTTCAATCATCCCTACATAGGAGGGGGACAAGACCTAGAAGTAGGAGATAAGAGAGAAACTCACACACACACACACACACACACACACACACACACACACACACACACACACACACACACACACACACACACACACACACACACACACACACACACACACACACACACACAAGCTCCCTTTACACAAAGGGAATGAGGGACACATGTCAACTCCCTAGCCCAGATGCCCACAAGGTGTACTCAGTTCCTATTGGATGGCCTTGGAGGTGGACCAATGAGAATTAAGCTAGAGTAAATCTAGTTTGATTAATTTAAAAACACTTAATAAAAGAACCAATAAGAATGAAGCTCTCTAGAAGACTATTGGACAGTCTCCCAAGGGGTCCAATGAGCATTCATCAGCCCAATGGCTTGCCTGATTCCTATTGGCTAGGAGGCAAAGGGGTCCAGTGAGAGTTTAGCTGAATTAAATAATTACCTAAAGATCTCACAAAAGGGGAAAGGGGGACACATGTCAAAAGACTATCACTTATGCTGCTTAATTTCCATTGGCTAGGCCTGGGGAGGTCCAATGAGGTGAGAGGAGGAGAAAATAGCAAGAGGGGTTGACCAAGAGAGAGAGGGGGCTGATTTTTGCAAGGCATTATCACACACACACTCACACAATCTCATGTGTGAGGAAAAGAATACTCTTTCTCCTTCTCAAGCTTTAATGGAAAGCTTACCACCTACTCCACGCTTGTGAGAAGGGAGGCCTACACCAACAACTCTTGGCTTTGTGATGCAAATCCAACCAAGAGCCAAGATTCAATGCATGCTCATCTCTTTTACCATGCTAATTACTAAGCTAAGCTATGCTAATATGAGTGATTATGTGAGGAGATGTACATCTTTCTCGTAAGAATACTCCTTCTTCCTCTCAATCTACTCTCAATACCCCGCTAGCTCTCACCATCTTTGAAGGCGTGTGAGGTCTTGGGTCTGAGACCGTGAGGGAATTGAAGTTGTGTTTGATAAGTGTTTTGCTTAGTGCATGAAGTTTCCATCTTCATTGCACTAGCTAGTATTGCAGGAACACAAAGAATTGTATTGTAAAATGTCTCTCTTGATGGGAGAAACCATAATACAAAGCCTTTTGGAGGGGGGACTAGCTCCATGAAAATCCGGTCCTCAACTATTGTCAATTGATTAATTTATCTCTCTTTTAAAGTATTGTTCATGCTATCTATCTAGGTGTTATACTGTTTGTTGCTCTCTCCACCCAAGCACTCTTGTTATTCTCATTAGGAAGCTATTCTAATGAAATGCTCATTATGTTCATGCTATTTTCCACTACACACAAGATACTAGAGCATTAAATGTTACATTGGTATCAGAGCACAAGGTTTCTCTTTTCTTGCTCAAGAAGGGAGGTCCTCAAGGTAGTTATAAATGGTTGGTACTATTAATTACTTGTGAGTAAGTAGAATAGGAATTTTTCAGCCTTGGAGTGCGCCTGCCTTTGTGCAATTTACAAGGCATCACCATCGAGAGGTATGGTCTTAATAGCGGAGTCCTACGGGGCTTGCCTACGGCTTAACCACTATTGAGCTATTAGAAGCTTGACAGGAGCCGGCGCTGTTTTGGTATTGAAAGAGCCTCTCTTCTATTCCTTGCAATTAATGGTATTCAAGCCACGTGTATAGTAGCTTGAGTACTTTTTCTAAAGGGGTAAAGAGGAGTAGAAACTAGGGCTTGAAGTGCCAAAGAACACCTAAAAAATTTACACCTAAAAGTTGTTAGAATGGATGACAATAGTAAAGAGAGTGAAATTAATGTTGATAACTTTGATTTTGCTAATGAGCAAGCTACTAATGATGCCCCAATGCTTGCTAACTATCTTGTTTCTAGGCTTCAACAAGCCATGGGAAATCCATCCCTCCAAAGTGAAGTGCAATGGCAGCTTTGTGCTCATGGGATTCTCTAAGCTCCCCACCATGAAAAGAGAGCACCTAGGAAGCCTCCTTGCGAGACTTCCAAAAGAGGCCTCTCTCCGATTTGGGAAGAAGGAGAGGATCCATATGAAGGGCTCAAAAATTTGCTCCTTGATGACGCATCTCCTTCTTAAAGGAGAGTTTAAGAGCATCCACCAAAGGAACGAGAAATAAGTGAGTCTCTTGCCACCTCGGTGGAGATGGCTCCACGAAGACGGCGGGCTAAACGCTCTCCATCACCTCCAAAATGGACAAGACCATTGCATACTTCTCCACACTATACTTCGAGGAGGGATGACAAAAAGCAGGAGAAGAAAAAGGCAAGAAAGAGGACAATTTCTTTTCCATCTTCTTCATCCTCTTCCTCTTATGAAAGTGATGGTGAAGACAATGAAGATCAAGGCAAGAAAAAGGCGAGAAGGAGGTCACCTCTTCTCCATCTTCCTCAAATTCTTCATCTTCTGAAGAAAGTGATGGTGCAACCTTTGAATTATAAAAAAGAAGAGGCCATAGAAAATACTATGCCACATGGAAGAGGTCGTCCAAGCTCAAGAAATTCAAAGAGGGAGGGAAGAGCATCTCTTTCCTTACCTATCATGGCACTTTTGGTGCTACAAACAAAGTCTTGGACTTTATCCAACAATTCGATGCGGCATTTGGAGATGAGGGCTTTATGGAGTCCTCTAAGCTATGCCATGTAGCTATGCCCTTTCAAAAGTCTGCCAGTCAATGTTGGTCTAGCCTATGGGCCAATGGTGAAGCTCCACAAACATGGAAAGCTTTAAGAGCTTCCATTATGAAGCAGTTTTTGGCTACCGATGCCAAAGACAAAGTACTCACCGAATGGCAAAGCTTGAAGCTCTCTCCCTAAGAATCCATTCACAAATATGTAGACAAGTTTTGGGATTTACAACTCAAAGCCATTGTCTTCAAGAAGTTGGATTTTGGAGAGCAAAAGCAACAATTTTGTGTGGGCTTAACTGAAGAAATGGGGGCTAAAAGAAATTCTAAGCCCACGGAAAACAAGGGTTCCAACGAGCCTAAGGGGAAGGACAATGTCCAAAAGTCTCCTAAGGGAAACTCCAACAAAGATAAAGAGAAGGGAGTTTATAAAGGCAAAAACTAACTCTCTCCTGAAGAGCTTGAGTGTTATCGCAAGGATAACCGCTGTTTCAAGTGCGGCGAGCAAGGGTACCGCGATTGTCCCCAAAAGAACACCCGCCATGAACCTCCTAGAGCTACCTTGGTTGAAATCCAAGAGAAGGAAATTCACCACAAAGGATATCCTCTATGCCATGCTTGGGAAAAGGTAAGAGAACATGATGCTTTTATTCTCTTTGACCCTCGTTCTACTCACGATTTTATATCTATAGAGTTGGCCACCAAGCTAGCTAGGCATACAAGCCTACGAGATGGGAGATGTCCTACCCGTAGACGGTGCTTTCAAGGGGCAAGAAGCTTCAGTTACTCCCTTAATATAGAAATTGAGGCTCCATGTCCAAAGCTATGTGGACAAAGAGGACTTCTTTATCTCTCCTCTCAAGCATGAGGATGTAATCCTAGGGGCACCATGGTTTGATTGCATGGCTGCCAATATTAAATTCCCGGAAAGGAGAATCTCCTTTAAGTTCAAGGAAAAAGATATGTATATAGATGCTAAGGAAATGGGTAACGCTATACCCATTGTACATACACAAGCTTTCAACAAGTCAATAAAGAGCTCTATTTCCGTGTACATGATTTTTGTTAAAGATTCTCAGAATGAGCCTAATGTTTAAGCAAAAGAAAATATACACAATCAAAAGGAATTAAAGTTATCCAATTTTCTCAAAGCGGTTTCAAGATGTATTTATCGACGACATCCCTTGTGAGCTACCTCCTAAACGAGGCAATGATGACCATGTAATTGAACTTCTTCCAGGAAGTTCACCGCCTAACAAACCTCCTTATAGAGTTTCTCAAGCTCAACAAGAGGAGATTATGCGGCAAGTGCATGAGTTAGTTGAGAAGGGCATGGTTAGGCCTAGCTCATCTCCATTTTGTTCTCCTGTGCTATTAGTTCAAAAGAAAGACGACACATATCGCATGTGTGTAGACTATAGAGCACTAAATAGGATCACTATCAAAAATAGGTTTCCCGTTCACGGGTAGAAGACCTATTTGATAAGCTACAAGGGTCCACCTACTTCAGTAGGATTGACCTAAAAAGTGGCTATCATCAAATAAGGATAGTTGATCAAGACATTGTAAAGACCGCATTTTGCACTACGTTTGGTCTTTACAAATACATGGTCATGCCTTTTGGCTTGATCAATGCACCAGCCACATTCAACCGCTTGGTGGAGAAGCTATTCAGGCCTCACAAAACCTTTATTGGAGTGTTCTTTGATGATATCATCATCTACTCTAATTCATTAGACGAACACAAGCAACAACTCCAGGTAATATTTCAAGTTCTAAGAGAGATTAAACTTTATGTTACATGAAAGAAAAGTGAGTTTTTCTTACAAGAGATTCAGTATTTAGGTTACATTATCTCTCAAGATGGCATCCAAATGGATCCATCAAAGTTAGAGGTAATAAAAGGATGGCCTAAACCAAGGAATCTTCATGAGTTAAGAAGCTTGATAGGTATGTGTGCATACTATAGATGCTTCATAGAAAAGTTCTCACTAATAGCAGGACCATTACATGACCTAACAAATAAAAATGTTAGGTACACATGGTCTGCCAAGGAGAACAATGCTTTCAAAAAGCTTAAACAAAAGCTTATCTCTCAACCTGTGCTTACACTACCGGATCTCTCAAAGCCATTTGAGGTCCAACATGATGCTTGTGGTGATTTCCTTGTAGCTGCTTCAACAAGGGCATGCGATAGGCTATGAAAGTTGAAGGCTCGACCCTATTGAGCAAGCTCTAGGCATATATGAAAAGGAACTCCTCGCAGTTATACATGCCTTAGACTCATGGAAGCACTATTTATTGGGGACTCCTTCATTCTGCGAACGGATCACCAAAGTTTTAATTACTTCATGACGCAGACCAAGCTCTTTGACAAACAAATGAGGTGGAAAACCTTATTTTGCAATTTCATTTTCATATTGCTCACATTGTTGGCAAGCATAATTAAGTAGCCGATGCACTCTTAAGACAACCGAGAGTGAATGCAGTTTCCACAGCAACTCACAATGATCTATCTTCTATGATATATGAGCATGATATTAATCCCAATTTTAGAGATGTGATTTCAGCCCTTGCACCAGGGAAGAAAGAGGAACCATTTACTTTACAAGATGGTTCTCTTCTCTATGGCAATAGACTATGCATTACTAGCTCACTCCGTGAGAAAGTAATGTATGAATCTCATGCTCCTCCTTATGCAGAGCATGAAGGGATTCAGTCTACCCTAAAGGGGATTGAAACATATTTCTATCGGCCTACCATGAAAGCAAACATACAAGAGTATGTTTCTAAATATGTGGTATGCCAAAAGACAAAGTTTGATAGAGGGAAGGAACCTGAATTGCTTCAACCTTGCCAATCCCTAATTCACCATGGGAGAGCATATTCATGGATTTTATCTTTGGATTGCCTAAGTCTATCCATGGGAATACAACAATATGGACGATAGTAGACAGGTTTAGTAAACAAGCTCATTTTATACCTGTCAAAAAGACTATCAAAGCCCATCAAATGGCAACCCTCTTCATTTCACAAATCTTCAAGTACCATGGCTTGCCAATGTCCATAGTGTCGAATAGAGATTCTAGAATGACCAGTAATTTGTGGAAGGGTCTCTTTGGGAATTTAGGAACAAGGCTAAATTTTTCTTTGGCCTATCACCGGCAAATGGATGGCCAAAGTGAAATAGATATCCTAACAATTCTCAATCTAGGAAAATCCTACGTAAAGGAAGTAGATCAAAGATCCCAATGGGAGAAGTAATTACCCTTAGTGGAGTATACTTACAAGAACACACTACATACTTCCACAAGAAAAGCACCTTTTGAGGTAATTCAGGGAAGATCAAAAGGTCCCCTGCTACTTAAGGTACATGGGAAGATCTTTGTTGCAAATGAGTATAGTCGAGACCTACCCACCCTGTGTCCTTAGGGCTTTATGGTTCTAGCTAACACAAAGAGCACCCTGTGTCCTTAGGTTTCTAGATTACACAAAGAGCACACTAAGGCCTTAGGGCCATAGGGTTTCTAGCTAACAAAAAAAGAGCAGCATGTAGCCTTAGGGCCATAAGATTTCTAGCTCTAACACAAAAAGCACCCCGTGGCCTTATGGCCATAGGGTTTCTAGCTAACTAAAAGAGCACCCTCTTACCTTAGGGCCATAGGGTTTCTAGGTGCTCTTTGTGATGGCTAGAAATCGTATGGCCCTAAGGCCACATGGTGCTTTTTTTGTTAGCTAGAAATCTTAGCCATCAAAAAGAGCACCCTATGGACTTAGGGTTTCTTGCCATCACAATGACCACTCGATGGCCTAAGACACCATGTGGCATTTGGTACATAGGGTTTCTAACCACCCTATGGCCCTAAGGCACCCTCTGGCCTTAGGGCCATAGGGTTTCTAGCTAACAAAGAGAGCACCTTGTGGACTTAGGGAGATAATTTATTTAGCTAACAAAACGAGAACCATGTGGCCTTAGGGCCTTAAGCTTTCTTACACAAAGGGCACCATGTGGCCTTATAGCCATAGGGTTTCTTACACAAAGAGTGCCATGTGGCATTATGACCATATGGTTTCTAAATTACACAAAGAGAACCTTGTGGCCTTAAGGACATAGGGTTTCTAGCTAACAAAAAGAGCACCCTGTGGCCTTAGGGCCATAGGGTTTCTAGCTAACACAAAAATCACCCTGTGGCCTTATGGCCATAGGTTTTCTAGCTAACAAAACAAGCACCCTGTGGCCTTAGGGCCATATGGGTTTTTACACAAAGAGCACCATATGGCCTTAGGGACATAGGTTTCCTAGCGTACACAAAGAGCACCATGTGGACTTACGGCCATATGGTTTCTAAACTACACAAAGAGCACCTAGTGGCCTTAGGGCCATAGGGTTTCTAAGTAACAAAAAGAGAAACCTATGGCCTTAGGGCTATAGGATATCTAGATTAACCAAAGAGCTCCCTATGGACTTAGGGCCATAGGGTTACTAGCAATTGCAAAGAGAACCCTATGGTCTTAGGGCCATAAGGTTTCTAACCACCACAAAGAGAACCCTACGGCCTTAGGGCACCCTGTGGCCTTAGGGTCATAGGGTTTTTAGCTAACAAAAAGAGAACCTTGTGGCCTTAGGGACATAAGGTTTCTAGCTAACAAAAAGACCACCATGTGGCCTTAGGGTCATTGGGTTTCTAGCTAACAAAAAAGAGCACCATGTGGCCTTAGGGCCATAGGGTTTCTAGCTGACAGAAAGAGCACCTTGTGTTCTTAGGGACATAAGGTTTCTAGCCATCACAAAGAGCATCCTGTGGCTTTAGGGTTACTTGCCATCACAAAGAGCACTGCCTTAGGGCCATAGGGTACTAGCCATCACAAAGAGCACCTTGTGGCCTTAGGGACATAGCATTTCTAACTAGCACAAAGAGCACCCTGTGGCCTTAGGTCCATAGGAGTTCTAGCTAGCAAAAAGAGAACTGTGTGGCCTTAGGTCCATAGGGTTTATAACTTACACAAAGAGGTCTTTGTGGCCTTAGGGCCATTGGGTTTCTAGCTAGCAAAAAGAGCTCCATGGGGCCTTAGGGAGATAGGGTTACTAGCCATCACAAAGAGCACCTTGTGACCTTAGGGCCATAGGATTTGTGGCTATCACAAAGAGCATCCTATGGCCTTAGGGCACCCTGTAGCCTTAGGGACATAGGATTTGTGGCCATCAAAAAGATCACCCTATTGCCTTAGGAAACCCTATAGCTATAGAGTTTCTAGCTAATACAAAGAGAACCCTATGGCTGTAGGGCCATAGGGTTTATAAATATCAAAAAGATAACAGTGTGGACTTAGAGACATAGGATTTCTAGATAGAAAAAAGAGCATCATGTGTCCTTAGTGCCATAGGGTTTCTAGCTTACACAAAGAGCTCCCTATAGGCTTAGGGCCATAGGGTTTCTAAGTTACACAAAGAGCTCCCTATGGCCTTAGGGTCATAGGGTTACTAGCCATCACAAAGAGCACCCTGTGGCCTTAAGTCCATAGTGTTTCTATTCATGACAAAGAGCACCCTATAGCCTTAGGGCCATAGGGTGCTCTTTGTGATGGCTAGAGATCCTATGGCTCTAAGGCCACACGATGCTCTTTGGGATGGCTAGGGTTTCTAGCCATCACAAAGATAACCAGATGGCCTTAGATCCATAGGGTCTCTAACCATCACAAAGAGAACCATGTGGCTTTAGGACCATAGGGTTTCTAGCTTACACAAACACCCTGTGGCGTTAGGTCCATATGGTTTCTAGCTAACACAAAGAGCACCATCTGACCCTATGGCCATAGTGTTTCTATATAACAAAAAGGGAATCCTGTGACCCTAGGGCCATAGGGTTTCTAGCTAGAAAAATACCACCATGTGGCCTTAGGGTCATTGGGTTTCTGGCTAACAAAAAAGAGCACCATGTGGCCTTAGGGCCATAATGTTTCTAGCTTACACGAAGATATCCCCGTGGACTTAGGGCCATAGGGTTACTAACCATCACAAAGAGCACCATGTGTCCTTACGGACATAGGGTTTCTAACCACCACAAAGAGAATCCTATGGCCTTAGGGCACCCTATGATATTAGGGTCAAAGGGTTTCTAGCTAACAAAAAGAGCACACTGTGGCCTTAGTGTCATAGGGCTTATAGCTAACAAAAAGACTACCATGTGGCCTTAGGGTCATTGGGCTTCTAGCTAACAAAAAAGAGCACCATGTGGCCTTAGGGACATAGGGTTTCCAACTTACACAAAAATGTCTCTGTGGCCTTAGGGACATAGGGTTACCAGCCATCACAGAGAGCACCTTGTGGCCTTAGGCCATAGGGTTTCGAGCCATCAAAAAGAGCACATTGTGGCCCTAGGGCCATAGGGTTTCTAGCCATCATAAAGAGCACCCTATGGACTTAGTTCCATAGGGTCTCTAGCCATCACAAAGAACACCTTGTGGCCTTAGGGACATAGTGTTTCTAGCTTACACAACGAGCACCCTATGGGATTAGGGCCATAGGTTTTTAGCTATAAAGAAAAGCACCATGTGGTGTTAGGTCCATAAGGTTCTAGCTAACACAAAGAGTACATTATGACCTTATGGACATAATGTTTCTAGCTAACAAAAAGAGCATCTTGTGGCCTTAGGGCCATAGGGTTTCTAACCATCACAAAGTGCACCATGTGGCCTTAGGGCCATAGGGTTTCTAACTTACACAAAGAGCACCGTTTGGCATTAGAGACATAGGCTTCTAGCTTAAACAAAAATCTTAGTGTGGCCTTAGGGCCGTAGGTTACTAGACATCACAAAGAGCACCATATGTCCTTAGGGCTATATGATTTCTAACCACCTCAAAGAGCACCCTATGGCCTTAGGACACCCTGTGACATTAGGGCCATAGCGTTTCTAGCTAACAAAAAGAGCACGTGCCTTAGGGCCATAGGGTTTCTAGCCATCAGAAAGAGCACCATGTGGCTCTAGGAACTCTAATTTTATTAGAGGGAACCCTATGGACCTAGGACCCAAAGACTATAGATTAGTTAGTCTAAGCTTACGGAAGAGGACACAACTTAGAAATAAACCAGAAGGCAAAGGGGTTCTTGCCCATTACATGCATTGTCATGTAGACATGGGGGTGCCCATGAATATAGGCATTGACCAATAAAGAAAAGATTATAACCCGATGGTCCTGACCTCCATGCACCTCTAGACCGAGGTGTGCAGGGATCGAGCATGGCTAGAGAATGTGAGGTAGTTTACAATGTGATAATGTATAAGCTCTAAGGGGACATTTATGCCACTCAATGGAACCTACATGGGAGCCATGTACACAAGAATTCTCATTAGGTTAGACTGCACCCTATGGTCGTAGGTCCATAGGATGCCAATGTGGAATCCCTATAAGGTATTTAGGCCACTCAAGCGCACCCAAATGGACACCATGAACATAGGAACTTTGATTCAATAAGAGGGAACCCTATGGACCTAGGGCCAAATGCTATAGATTATTTATTCCATGCTTACAAAAGAGGTCAAAACTTAGAAATAAACCAAAAGGCAAAGGGGTTTTGCCCACTACATGCGTTGTCATGTACACATGGGGGTGCACTTACGTGACACCCATGAATATAGGCATTGGACAATAAAGACGAGATTATAACCTGGTGGTCTTGACCTTTGTGCACCTCTAGACCAGTGTGTGCGGCGGGGATTGGGCATGGCTAGAGAATGTGAGGTAGTTTACAAATGTAATAATGTAGAATCTCTAAGGGGACATTTACGCCACTCAATGACACCTACATGGGAACCATGTACACACAAACTCTCATTAGATTAGAGTGCACCATGTGGCCCTAGGTCCATAGGATTCCAATGTGGAATCTCTAAAGGGTATTTAGGCCACTCCAGCACACCCAAATGGGCACCATCAACATAGGAACTTTGATTCAATTAGAGGGATCCCTATGGACCTAGGGACCGAATGCTATAAATTAGTTAGTCTAGGCTTATGAAAGAGGCCACAACTTAGAAATAAATCAGAAGGCAAAGGGATTTTGCCCACTACATGCATTGTCTTTTAGACATGGGGGTGCACTTATGTGACACCCATGAATATAGGAATTGACCAATAAAGATGAGATTATAACTCGGTGGTGCTGATCTCTGTGCACCTCTAGACTGAGGTACACAAGATCAAGCATGACTAGAGAATGTGAGGTAGTTTACAATGTGCCAATGTAGAATCTGTAAGGGGACATATATGCCACTCAATGACACCTACATGGGAACCATGTACATAGAAATTCTCATTATATTAGAGTGCACACTGTGGCCATTGTATAATGTCTACAGGCATTTTGGCCACTCAACTGCACCCAAATGGGTGCCATGGACATAAGAATTTTGATTCTCTTAGAGGTCACCCTATAGACCTTGGGCCATAGGGTGTTAGTGTAGAGGCTCTTAAGGGGCATTTAGACCATTCAAGGGCTACTACTTTGGACCCCTATGGCCCTAGGGCCACATGTTTCCTCTAATGCCATAAGAGATCTTGTGATCCTAGTACCATAGGATGGCCTAGGTACACTTGTAGAACCATTTTGTTGGAACAATTTGGACATAGGACCATAGGGTTTAACATAGAGAGGACTCATGTCCATATGGGTGTATTAATATCCATCTTGTCTAAATATATGTCATTCTTTTTACAAAAAATATCTTAGAAGAGAATGTCAAAGTCAGTTGACACAACAGGCTCAATGCCAAGTTCTTGGTATCTAGATTTTCACTTGCCAAATGGTGGAAGTGATGAGAAATTCCATTTTTTCTTTCAAGATAAAGAGAAATTGCACTTCAAAGACTGTGGGATTGTTAAGGAGGTAAAGTAAGATTGTTCAAACCTTGAAATGTCTCCATGCCTTGGAGTAAAGCTACTCAATGGTGACTCCTACTTGTTGGAGCTTGTGGCCTTTTCTCAAAACTTGGTGAAGGTTGATTATGATGGAGTGACAATGACAAAAGCAAGGTGGTTGGAGCTTCAAGATGACACTCCAAGTGAGAAATTCATAGACTTATATATCTTAAAGCCCTTGGTTTTTAGATAAATTGAGCAATAGAAAGAAGAATAAGAAGTGAAAGAATGAAGACATAGGTAAAGCAAGCCAAGCTAAGAATCTCAAGAAGAGTCAGACTCCCTCATTTGGAGACAATAGTAGAAATGTGGCCGAAGAAAATCTTTCAATTATATCCTTACAAACTCAAGAAGCAAGATATTCTAGTGGATTTGCAACCCTAATGGATTTGCAACTTTAATATATGAAACCCCCTCAGTGGAAGTGGTTGTGGACTCAATATCCTTAGCTGTGTTGACTCTATTATACAGTTTAAAGAAAAAGATATTGATAAAGAAAATGCCAAAACTTATAAGAGTGGGCTAGATGGATACATTGGAATTTCACACTATTTTAAATTTGGTGTATAATTTATCCAATTGATCCCAGTCGAGAAATGCAACCTTGCATCAGATGGCTATACATGTAGACCATTGTTAGATGTGTATGTGAAATACCTCTTGAAGAAATATGCAAGGCACTCTAGGCCAATCTCCAATGTAGCAAACCTGATGCTGCATAATCCAATTACAAAAATGCATTTACAAATAGTTGAAGTGCATGGAGACAAGCTATCAACATACCACTATTGGATTTTGTCTGGTCAACATTCCATCATAGTGGCTAGAGCTTTTTTGCATAACAACAACACTAAGTATGCTTTGAGAAAAGAGTTCTACAAGTTTAGAACTGCAAGGATAGTGGTAGATGCTCCCAAAGAGGTTTTTGTTTGAATATCCAACGCGGAGAACATGGAGAGAATAAAAACAATGAAGCACTAGCCTTATGTGGAGGTCTTGAAGCATGGTTCTAGTCAATGGCTTGCATATTCTAAACCAAAAAAACCCAAGGCAATATTTCCTATCGATTATCTGAGTCAAGCACCTTGGGATGTAAGTTCCACTTTCCTATGCTAGTTTTTCTTACAAACATGTCTTGAAATAAAGTTAATTTCCTTTTCTTTATTTTGAAGGCGTTTGTAAATGTGGCAAACATCATGCTCGACCATAAATCATTTTCCAACAAAGAAGCACACATGGTCATGTACAATGATGAAATCTGCGACCAGTGGATAAACATGAAGCATCAGACATTAGCTGCTCATGGGCGACAACCAAGCATAACAACCTTTAGATTCCTAAATGGTTGAGAAGATAATGATTTCAAGTTACTACACCATGAGGTGATAGAAGAGAAGATGTGCTTAGTGAAACAATCACATCAAGCGGGCATGCTCGTCCTCACTGAGCATGCAACACATTTAAAGTAGACTAGGGTTTTTGAGACACAAATGTTGATGGCATTTAATGAGCTAGATACATAAAAAATAGTAGTTATTTCATGGGAAGAATGTAAGTCTCATTATAACATTACGAATGAGATTTACAAATCTTTCTTCAGGAGCTGTACGCAATGGGTAAATCTCTTGCTACAAAAAGAAAAGAAGAAAGAGCCATTTCTTGAGATCACTAGGGGATATGTGCAGTGGATCATTGCACAAAATAATGGCACTTCTAGTTTGAAATTCATTTTACTATGGACAATCAAGTGTGTTGGAAAGAATTTGGAAGGCATTGAGTTTCTTTGCAGTGGGAATAGCTCTACAATTCATGTTGGTGTCTGTATCATCGATACAACACACAAAAGTCTTACATCTAGTGGTTGGAGTGCTATCCAATTTGGTAAAGTAATTGATGGAGTATGTGGAGTAGCACATCAACCATCAGAGTTTTTAATTGTCGGATTAGTCAAGTATCAGCATGTTGCTTCCCTAGAGAATGCAATTTTTGAAAGCTAGATGGTATGAAATGCATGTTCTACCTTCGAGATCCTTAATGGGATAAGAAACCGTCCAAACATGTGCTCTTTGCAAAGTATCATTCTTTAATCAAGGAGAGTATACTGTACACCAACTACTCTAGTGTTAAAGAGTCACTGTTTGAGCCAATGCATACTCTCTGCATTGACGACGATAGTATGATGTTATGACCACAACCAAAGTTTTTTTGTGCGGCATGCAATCAAATGCATCTGTGTCAAAGAAGAAGATCAAGTAATAGAAATCTTCTCATTAGGCTATGGGACTAAAGAGGCACTACAACAACAGAGAAAGGTGATAGCAATTGCATGTACTAGTGATCAAATGACGCAACTGGAAGCTCTTTTCCATTCCATAGTGGAAGAAGACCTTGATCTTAGAAGGTGGGCAGGTGTGGATACCACAGAGAAATTCAATGCCAAGGAATCAGAGGAAGAAGAAATTGAAGAATCATTGGATGCAAGTGCTGATGCCATTCTAGAAAAACTACAGGAAACAAGTTAAGCTAGCCACCCATGATATTACATCACTTATATTTAGATTATTATTTTTTATCATTTTGACTTATTTGTCCCATCTCAAATCCACCCATGATGTTATAAACATTGATGTTTATTTTTCTCAATTCATTTTCTTTGAAAAAATGTGAACTTGTGAGTTTGAGTTTTTTCACAATAAATGAATTAGACTTAAGTGTATCATATTATATGGACATGTTGTGGCAAATAGAATTCTATATATATATGGTCATAAGATATATTATGTAATACTTTAAAGTTAAGTGATCATATGAGTTTTGGGAAGAACACCCTATGACTTGGATCATAGAGTTCTTTGTAGACATGGCACCCTACGGCCCTAGGGCCATAGAATCCCCCAAACAAAAATGGGCTACCCTACAAACTTATGGACATAGGGTGATTACATAGAGTCTCTAAAAAGTCACATAAGCATTTGGACTATCTACAACCTTAGGGACATAGGGTGTCAACATAGAATTCCCCAAAAGAATTTGGGCTACCCTACAACTTTACAGACATAGGGTGATTACATAGAGTCTCTAAAAGGGCACATAAAAATTTGAGATACTGTATAGTCTTAGGGCCATAGAGTGTCAACATAAAATCTCTACAAGGAAACATAAGCTACGCAAGAGCATTTGGGATACCCTAAGACCTTAGGCCATAGGGTTTTGACATAGAATCTCCATAGGGGCACTTTATGGACACATCTTATAAAATATCACATGACACCCTGTGGCCTTTAAGCCACAGGGTGGTTATTCTAGGTCACCTAAAGACTCTTTAAGTGTCTCAAAAACATTTTTCTTTGTCCTTACTATCTTGTTGAAAATCTTAGGGTCATAGTGTGTGGATTCCAAACCAAACTTATGGAAGGATATACAGGAGAAGATATGTCAACTTATTTCCTTGGAATCAAAGGGTTCATATACATTAGGGACATATATTGCTAGCTTCTGATTAAGGTTGAATATTCTATTGAGAATGAAATAATCTAGAAAAAAGACAAAAGGTTTTAGTCCTCAAAATCCCAAAATGAGAGTGAATAGTTGATTAATTATCATTTTCAATCGAGTGTAATTACTTCTATTGTGAATTGATGGTGTAAGCATGTTATTATCTTTGTATTACAAATAACTAGATTAAACATATATTCAACATTTGTTGTAAATGCCAATTACTTGCTTAGACAATGAGCATCAAGTATCAAAGTGAAAATGGTTTATGAATCATTTGTCCTTTGGATTATGTGAAGGTGTAGTTCTTCAATTGCAACAAGATTTTATTCAAAGATAGAAAGTACAAGTATTTTGGTCTGCACTATGATTTTTTGTTCTTCTAGATGATGGAGAGAATTGAAATGGACATGTTGAATTTGTTTTAATGGAGGGAAGCTAGGTCTAGTACAATTTTTTAGTTTTTCATGTGGCAATGGGAACATTGCATCAAGATTTATTGCAAAGAAATGATTGTATATTGTATAACAATTGTTTAAGTTTGTAAATTGGATTGTATATTTAGTGGTTAGATCAAAGAGGACCAAATGTGTTGAAGTGATCAAAAGCTTAGACATGATAACAAACATTGTGGATGTGTTGCACATTCAAAAATCTTCCTTTTGAATTTTGTGACCTTGATTAGTTTCTTGACCATGTTTTCCTAACATATTAAAGATATGCCACCCTTTCAATTCTTTCAAAACTTCCAACGTCCCATATTTTTGAAGATTTTGTTAGACAACCAAAATTATATACAAGGTTATTAGGAACATTGAAAAAAGTAAATGTGTTATTTAATTTGATAATATAAGAAATAATTTGTGATCATGTGACTTTAAAATCAAGAAACCATGAAATTGAAAACTTAGAAAACTATCTATCATTTAAAATGAGCACCTACAAAGCTATTGTTGATTCTCTTTTCAATGCTTCCATTTGCACTTTGAAAGCTATTATTAGTATTATTTGTACTTTTCTCTTTTCATAAGGGCATAAGTTATTGTCAAATTCCAAACTCCTTTTATAGTCTACACTTGCAAAGGACCCTATGGTCTTGAAGCCATAAGGGGGGCATAGTTTAGGCATCATATGTTTTTAGCATAATTGGACGTATTGTGTGATGGTCCAAGTGACACTTAAGAAGCCAAGATAAATAGGATCTATGTAACACTACAGACTCTTATGATCAAATCATACCATGCAATGGTCAAACCATACAAAGAGCACCCTATTGCCCTTGGTCCATAGGGTCCCAATACAGAGCTCGTATAGATACAATTGGGTCACCAATGATCTTGGGGCCATTGAGTACTCCTTGTTTATAGTACTGATAGCTGTGTTTCGGCTCTCCGTAATTTCCATAGTGAGTTACCTCACCCTACCAAAATCACTTAAACACTGTGGCTATTCTTATCTTTTCCCTGTACATAGGTGTGTGTGAGTTAGGGGGCTTTTCCCATAACTTCTTAAAACCCTCAACTAGCTAGTCACTGGAGTAGTTGAGCCAAAAAATAAATAAAATTAAAAAAATAAAATATATTATGACCCAATTGTGTGTATATATTTCATTGTACACACGGCCTAAATATAGGGAATTTTCATAATTATTTTGATATTTATTTAAATATTTCTATATAGGTGTGCGTTATTTTCCTATATATGCTATGTACATTTATTCACCATTACCATAATATTTTTTACCTATGTATTCTATAAAAAATCATTTTATGCAAGCTTCTCTTATTTTTGGGCGAGAATCCACTCCAAGGAAAAACCTCAAAGTTACCTTTCACCATTAGTCATGCCTTTCACTAAATTCCTATTTCCTAGAGGTATTTTTTCTTATCTCTTGTAAATAAATATACTTCAATAAAAACAAATGAGGGTCCCCTCATTTGATTTCTTATATTTTCATATATCTCTTTTTTTCATTTTATATTTATATATAGCTGACATTATTTTAGATTCCATAAATTGTTTATATATACTAGCATGTTTTCTCCCATCATATCCATGTATTATATTTTGCATAATCCACAACCATGCATATTTTCAAACCCCTAAGAATCAATTAAGTCATGCTCTCATGCAAGGAGGGGCTCACCTTTGGAGCCATATGCAAATTCAACAAAAGGGGGGCCACTGAAGACTTTTTTTTTGAAAAAAAACAAGTATTTTGGTGGGATTTTTTATATCCATCCCCACTCCAAATTTGAAGTGATGGTCAAAACAGACAATGTGGAACAAGAGCTGAATAATAACCTCAAAAAGTTTGGTGATTTTTGGAGAAACCACCGGTGAGCTAGGATTTTTTGAGTGACCATAGTCTGCCCACTTTTCTCACAAGTAGCCCATAGTCTTCTCTCACCTCTTTCCACTCTTCTACACACACTCTCACACACACACACACACACACACTCATTCCTCTCAATCTCTCACTCAAACCTACACCTTCCATGGTTTCTCTCTCCTTCTTCACCATTAACCTCCCCTCTTACTTCCATAGCTCTCATATGAGCTCTCCATGTACATACACCATCTCTATGCCTCTCTCTATTACTTCCAAAGTACAATTCCATCTTACCCCTTCTCTATATACATAAAATTCAACATGTAAACCAAGATTAACCTCTGCAAATTGGGAGATCTCATCAACCAAATTACCATTTTCGTCACGGTAATCAACCTTGATGGCGGTGGCATAAAGAAGAGAAGAAGAAGATGATGATCGATAGTCATTTTGGGAACCTTCACAAGTAAGTACTTCTTCAAGAGTCACCATCACAAGGATTTTCTCAATTCATTCAACCATCTTACTTCAACCATCCACCTCATTCTACCCATTGTAAATATATCATTAACTTTCTACAACACTAACGACTAACATACTAACACAAAAATAGCCATTGACCTAACCATAAAAGACACCTTACCTCAAGACATGTGCATAGTAACTCTCGCTCTCTCTCTCTGTCTCTCTCTGCTTTTAAAACTCTACTTTTGCCTTATCTACCATCAATAATGCTCTCTTTTGAGTCCACATCCATGACTCAAGCAGACAAAGAAGGCCCGCAATGTTTTGATATTAAAAAAAAATCATAATCCTGATTGTTAGATTGTAAATTAGGATTTCCAATAATCTTAATGAGGGGTCTCCAACCTATAAATAGGCCCCTCTCCTTCTTGTAAAACAACCTCCAATATCTCACATAGCACCCCAACACTCTATGCGTGAGGAGAGACTTAGGCGCAGCAACCACTTTGTGAGTTTCACTTTTGGTGTGAGAGAACCTTTCAAGCTACACATTGCACGTGAGAGAGTGTGAGTTCAAAATCTCAAAATCACTATTGTATATGGTCCTCCATCATCAATAAATTGAGGTTTGGTGCATCAAAGACTTGATTCAACGTTCAAATCTTCGTCCCTCTACTTGTACGATACGGTTTGGTAAATTCAAGGTGACTTGTGTATTTTGAGTTTCCATCATTTGATCTTGTTTTAGAAAGTGTTTTAGTGTGTTTTCATTGTCAATTTTGTGTCCATTGTAAGAGGGATATTGTGGTGAGAGGTCTCCCACACCCTAAAACAGTGTGAGTGTGTTGGCAATGTTTAGCATTCACTAAGCATTGAGTTAGTTTTGTACAAGATCTATGATAGCATCATAATGAACCATCTCCATTTGCAAGTTGTGAGGTATTATGCAAGATCCACTTCTCTCTCTCTTCCTTTTTATCTAGCTCTCTCTAGTCCAATTTGTGTGTGTCTTGGTGTGAGGTTGCTTGTGTGTGTATTTTGTGGTGTATCTTCTTGGTTGTGAAAAAATCTCTTGCATCCTAGTTCGCATACGATAAATAGGTGGTGCCCATATTTTGTTTGGGTTTGGCCGTGGGTTTGTTATTTTGTTGTGCTTGTGGTTGCACCACCATAACTAGGTGGTGCCCCCAGGGAGGAGGGCTTGTGTATTTTTGTGTAGGATCAACCTTTAGCATAGTCAAGTAGTTTGCATGAATCACGAGAATTTGTATGATCTTTTGATTTCCATTGCAAGGCAAAAGGTACACATAATTGTTAGTACTAAGTTGCAATTTCAACGTGTAATTTGTAGAATTTTAGGACCTCTTAGGTTGGCCGAGATAAACGCTTCAGTGAATCCTTTTATTTTGCCTCTCATTAGGTACGACCTTAGTTTGGACGTCTACATTTTTATTTTGTTTTAAAGTACTAGGTCATGCATAGACAATGGATAATGGCCCGGGAATAGAGGTTTTCCCCTTCCTTTTCACTCCACACATTAGAATAAACATTGCAATTAGTAGAAAAATCCATTTTCAACAACGTATGGTGTTCATGTTTGGTGCCCAAAGAGTAGGAGGAATTCTCGCATCACCAAACCCTGTCATCCTGCCTCTTATTGATTATCATAGGTCATTTGATGTGAATATTTTTATTTTGTTGTAGAATAGATTGCAATTTAGAAAACATTATTGTGTAAATATTTTTAAGAAAGAAAAACAAAAACGTGTTGTCACTTTGAAACTGATTCAATGGAGGCCCAACGTCAAATGTCCGGATATCCTCTTTTCTTTGGAGAGCCTGGAGAGGATGCAAAATTATTTTTAGCAAAATTTCAAGATGTATTGCCGTATCAAGAGGATAATAATTGATCAAGAACGTGTAGAAATGTTTGAGGTGGTCCTTAGGAAAGATGCTAGCACTTGGTTTGACTCTTTGCCTGAGGAAGTTAAAGGGAATTACACGGAAGTTGTGAATCATTTCAAGAGATACTTCCAAAACACTCAAAAGCTATGGCAGGACATTGTTTCTCACAAACAAAAGGACTTAGATGACTACTACATGTATAAACAAGAGTTTCTACGTCTTTGGACTGCATGGATGAGAACTGCTGCTAACCCTAGTGATGGTGCAGAGTTCCTTAAGAAGGAGAGATTCATAGCCGATCTCTTTCCCACACTCAAGATTAAAGTTGAGGCGGGTGCACCTGCTACCTTTGATGCAGCTAAAACTAGGGTTGTTGAGAAGTATAGAAAACTCAAGTGCCTAAGGGGAGAGGTTCCAATAGAGGGTCCTAGACCTAAGGAAAAAGTGCAAGCATCAACATCGAGAGAGATTCTTGAGGTAAAAATGGAGGTAATTGAAAAGGTAAATGAATCCTTAAGTAACTTGTCAATTCACCTTGCACAAATTTTAGGTCCCAAGGGACAAGCAAAGAAGTCAGAAGAGCGAGAGCCACCACAACCTAGGAGAGTCTTGCAATGTTGGAATTGCGGAGAGTCTGGACATGGGATGTATAATTGTCCTTGGCCTCGTGGGGAGCCAGGGAGACCTAAATTGAACTACCCAGTGATGAATGTAGGTGAAGGAGCTGGTCAACAACCACGGCTTCTAAAAATCCCAAAATGGAGCAAGACCACCTCCATGAGGAGTGGAAGGAGTTCCACCTTTGCCAGACCCAAATGTACATGTGGTAGAGGTGACAAATTCCAATGAGGTTGACTTGGAAGCAAATGGCATTAAGTGTGGCCGTGGAAAAGGTAAGGAGAAAGAAGGAGTCACGTCACAAAGTGATCATGGACGAGAAAAGAAGGCAAAGGAGACCAAGGAAACCAAGAGGACTCGACGTCGTATCAACCTCCAAGACTTCTCTCTTGGACATGGTATGGCTCCGTACAGCTTGTTGAAATCCATGAAAGGTAAGGGTCGTGATATCTCATGGACTCAATTTCTTGCATTATGTCCACAAGTTAGGAGGGATTTAACAAGGGAAGTTAACACTAGGAGAAAGGTAAAAGAGAGTGTGATTGCACAAGCTGAAATGAATGAGGACATTACGCGTGTGCTATATTGCTACATCAAAGGGAGATTGGTTAGGAAAGGTCTAGTGGATGGGGGTGCACAAATTTGCATCATGATGGAGGGACTCATGCAAAGACTAGGCATGCACATCCATGAGACACCTGAAATCAAAGTCAAGATGGCAAACAATAGCAAGGCTAAGCGTGTAGGCATTTGTAAAAATGTTTTTGTGGAGGCCTTTGGCATTAAGAAGGCAGTGGATTTTTATGTTATGTCGACCAAGGGCAATGGCTATCCATTTATCCTTAGAAGACCATGGCTAATGAAAATGCGAGCTTTGCAGGATTGGGAGAGTGGGAAGTTAATTTGTAGGAATGACAATCATAAGAAGGTTGTCTTTGACATGAAGGAGTAATGCCAAGAGGACCTCCATGAAGAATCATCTCAAAGTGAGACAGAAGAAGATTGGACCGATAACACTTCAGAAGAAGAAAGTAGCGGTAGCATTGCTGAAGAGGAGTCTTCCATCAAAGTCATGGGGGTAAGGTTTAAGCCAACCAACCAAGAGACCTCTTGTAAAGGTTTGGAGGAGGGAGGTTCCCAAGAGAACCAACATGTAAAAGATGAAGGAATGTTAGAAGGTATGTTGTCTACAACACTTACAAAGGATGAAAGAGAGGAGTTCAAAGGTGTGTTAAGGAAATTTCCTAAGCTATTTGCTAAAGACTACACCGACGTGCGTGGAATAGATGATGTTCAACACAATATCGAGGTAAAGCCAGAGGCCAAACCTAAAGCTCAAAAGCTACGAAGGCTAGGAGTCATCAAGGAGCAGGCTCTACTCAAGGAGGTAAGAAATCTTCTAGCAGCAGGTTTCATTTATCCACTGGAGAATTCAAAGTGGGTCTCTCCCATTGTTGTCACTCCCAAGAAAAAAGACAAGTAGAGGGTGTGTGTGGATTACCGTCCGCTCAATGAGGCAACAAAAAGAGATCACTTTCCGCTCCCATTTCAGGATGAGATACTAAATGAGGTAGCTGGTCATGAGAAGTACAGTGTATGTGATGGCTACTCAGGTTACTTTCAAATTGGGATTGCATTGGAGGACCAATTGAAAACAACCTTTATCACTCCTTGGGGTTGTTATGCTTTTAGAGCCATGCCATTTGGTCTGACAAATGCTCTTGCAACATTCCAACATTTCATGAACATGGTGTTTCAAGCATTCTTTGGAAAGTCAATTAGGGTGTTCATTGATTATTTGTGCATTCATAGCTCAAAATCATTGCATCTACAAAGGGTAGAAGAAGGTTTAAAGAAGCTCTACAACATGGGAGGTCAACTCAACCCCGACAAGTACATAGGTGACGATGCAGTGATCTTGCTTGGTCACAAGGTTTCCTATAAAGTCATTGAGGTGGATCCTTCAAAGGCAAAGGCTCTTATTGAGCTCCCATCACCCAAGAATCTCAAAGAGGTCATCTCATTCATTCAAAAGGTAAAGTATATGTCACGCTTCATTCACTTAGCTTCGGAGTTGCTTCACCCTTTGCAAAAGCTGACACAACAATTAGAATTTGCATGGTCTGATGAGCTTGAGGAGTACTTTTGTAACATTAAAGTCATTTTGTCAGAGCTACCAACACTCATGCCTCCTTGTTGGGAGTACACATTCTTTGTTAGCTCTAGTGTTGGGAAAGAAACAATTGGTGCGGTTTTGATAATGCAAGATCGCCACAGTACCAGGATGCGACCCATCTACTTTGCTAGTAGGTTCATGAATGCCTTGGAGAGAGCCTATTGGAGGCAGAACTCGTGATGCTTTCTCTCATGTTTGCGGTGAGAAAGTTTAGATCCTACTTGCTACCAAAATCTTTTGTAATTCTCACTGCAAAAAAATTGTTCCCTTGGGTGTCATCTCAAATGAATCTTAGTACTAGGATCTCAAAGTGGATTATGGAGTTGCAAGAGTTTCAATACTCTTTCAAGGTAGAAGATAGTCTGCGTGCACAATTGGCAGGGATTCTCACTTATAGGGTGCATGAAAAGGAGATTAAGGTTCCTGAAGTAAAGACCCTACCATTGCCACCACCAAAAAGTATTCCTAATTCTTTTACCTTGTCCTTTGATGGAGCTTTTCGACGAGTCACAGGAAAAGCAGGGTGTAACATTTAATGGCCTAAAATCTTTTGTGTAGCGGAATTTAGCATGAACATAGTGGGCATTTCATTAGAGTTGATTCCTAATGAGAATTACAAGAGTGCTTGGGTGGAGAGAGAGCAACAAAAAGCATAACACCTAGTTAGATAGCATCGACAATACTTTCAAAAGAGAGAGCAATTAAGCTATTGACAACAGTTGAGGACCGGATTTGCATGGAGCCGGTCCCCCCTCCAAAAGGCTTTGTATTATGGTTTCTCCCATCAAGAGAGTCATTGTACAATACAATTCTTTGTGTTCCTTCAAGACTAGCTAGTGCAATGAAGATGGAAGCTTCATACACCAAGCAAAACACTTAATCAAACACAACTTGAATTATCCCCGTTCTCAGACCCAAGACCTCACACACCTTCGAAGATGGTGAGAGCTAGCAGGGTATGAGAGTAGATTGAGAGGAAAAAGAAGTATCTTACGAGAAAGAAGTACATCTCCTCACATAATCACTCATATTAGCATAGCTTAGCTTAGTAATTATCTTGGTAGAGAAGATGAGCATGCATTGAAGCTTGGCTCTTGGTTGGATTTGCATCCACATGCCAAGAGAGTGTTGATGTAGGCTTCTATCTCACAAGCTTGGAGTAGGTGATGAGCTCTCCATTAAAGCTTGGGAGGAGATAGAGTATTTTCCCTTCACACATGGTCAAGTGTGAGAGTGTGTGTGTCAATGCCAAGCAAAAATCAGCCCCCCCTCTCTCTTGGGCGAGCCCTAGCTGCTAAGTTAGTCTGGCTTTTGCCTCATTGGACCTCCCCAGGTCAAGCCAATAGGGATTAAGCAGCATAAGTGATAGCCTTCTGACATGTGTCCCCCTTTCCCCTTTTGTGAGAGCTTTAGATAATTAAATAATTAAACTAAACTCTCATTGGACCCCTTTGCCTCCTGGCCAATAGGAATCAGGCAAGCCATGGGGCTCCTGAATGCTCATTGGACCCCTTGGGAGACTGCCCAATAGTCTTCTAGGACACTTAATTCTTATTGGTTTCTTTTATTAAATGTTTTTAAATTAATTAAACTAGATTTACTCTAGCCTAATTCTCATTGGTCCACTTCAAGGGTCTTCCAATAGGAATTGGGCACACCTTGTGGGCATCTGGCCTAGGGAGCTGACATGTGTCCCTCATTCCCTTTGTGTAAAGGGAGCTTGTGTGTGTGTGTGTGGCTTTCTCTCTCATCCCCTAGCTTTGGGGCTCGCCCCCTCCCATGTAGGGATATGCAAAGACTTTTTGAGCTCACACTAAGCATCCAATTTTCCCTAGGGTTAACCTTTGGACACAACCTTTGAATTTTGGAACCTTAGCATTTTGGAAGTCTTAATGGGCTGAACCTTAGGGTCTTTTTGGCCCATTGTTTCACATGGCTCTTTTGCAGATGGCCCCCCCTTTGGATCCCTATTTTCCCTCCTTTGGATCCCTACTGTGGCCGGTCTGCTAACTTAACCAATATTCTAGCTTTTTCTCCCTTGGCACTTCCCCACATTAAATGATCAGTTTAATATGAGAAAATCATTTAGGAGAATTAGATATTGATTATTATGACATTACCTCTCTCTTGAAATCATAGTCGTCCTCGACTATGGTGTAGAGAAGATAAAGCATATACATGAGTCCTTTTCTTAGCGGGTAGAGGATCCCTTGGTTACCCTACGACATCATTCCATAATGGATGACTAGTCCATTTGGCGCTTGAGAGCCTGAGGCTGCCACAAGCATGTCTGCACATTAGTCCTATCAGTCTTCCATAGTAGAGTGACAAGCTCTACTTGGTGTTTGGGAGACGTCGTCTCCACAAACTTGATCTAAGCATGCATACTACTTCATTTTTGTGCACAAATCAAGAAAAAGAGAGTCTTATAAGACAAAAAAATTTTGTTCATTTTTATCATTTTGTACATTTTCTTACTCTTGGGAAACATTGTAAGCATTGACAAGGTTTAGGTTATCCTTTAATTGTATGCCTTGCATCCATCTAGCATCTTCAAAAGGATAATTCTTAAACTTAATAAGATATCGTCGGATAGTCTTACCGCCTCTTAATACCTTGTCTTCATGTCGGAGAATGGACTCGGGCTGCAGCACCTCCTCGTGGTCCTCGATCTCCGGTGGGTCTTCAATAGTTGGTTCTTGAGGTGGCTCTCCTTTGTAAGGCTTCAAGAGGCTCACATGAAAAGCATTGTGTATGAGCCAATGATTGGGCAACTTAAGTTGATAGGCCATCTCATTGATTGGCCTAAGAATCTGGAAGGGACCATAGTACCTTTTTGCTAGTTTAGCATAGTACTTTTGGTGGCCCGTAGGATTCTTGCCCGTCGTGTGCCTTAATCGAGCCTTGGGAAACTTTAACAAGACCCAATCGTTTTCTTTAAAGGCTTGGGCTCTTCTGTGCTTGTCAGCAGCAGCCTTTTGCCTTTGCTGTGAGATAGAGATAGCATCCTTAATCTTTTGGAAAGATTCTTGTAGGTCTCGGCTATACTCATCTGCAGCGAAGATCTTCCCATGTACCTTAAGTAGCAAGGGACTTTTTGATCTTCCCTCAATTACCTCGAAAGGTGCTTTTCCTGTAGAAGTATGTACAGTGTTATTGTAAGCATACTCTACTAAGGGTAAGTACTTCTCCCATTGGGATCTTTGATCTACTTCCGTTACATAGGCTTTTAGTAGATCGAGAATAGTTAGGTTAGCTATTTCACTTTGGCCATCAGTTTGTGGATGATAGGCCGAAGAGAAGTTTAGCCTTGTTCCTAAATTCTCAAAGAGACCCTTCCAGAAATTACTGGTCATTCTAGGATCTCTATCCGACACTATGGACATTGGCAAGCCATGGTACTTGAAAATTTGTGAAATGAAGAGGGTTGCCATTTGATGGGCTTTGATAGTCTTTTTGACAGGTATAAAATGAGCTTGTTTACTGAACCTGTCTACTATCGTCCATATTCCCGTATTCCCATGGATAGACTTAGGCAATCCAAAGATAAAATCCATGGATATGCTCTCCCACGGTGAATTAGGGATTGGCAAGGGTTGAAGCAATCCAAGTTGCTTCCCTCTATCAAATTTTGTCTTTTGACATACCACACATTTGGAAACATACTCATGTATGTTCACTTTCATGGTAGGCCAATAGAAATATGTTTCAATTCCCTTTAGGGTAGACTGAATCCCTCTATGCCCCGCATATGGGGGAGCATGAGATTCATACATTACTTTCTCACGTAGTGAGTTAGTAACGCATAGTCTATTGCCATAGAGAAGATAACCATCTTGTAAAGTAAATGGTTCTTCTTTCTTCCCTAATGCAAGGGCTGAAATCACATCTCTAAAATCGGGATCAATAGCATACTCATCTATCATTAAAGATAGATCATTGTGAGTTGCTATGGAAACCGCATTCACTCTCGGTCGTCTTGAGAGTGCATCGGCTACTTGATTATGCTTGCCAGCAATGTGAGCAATATGAAAATGAAATTGCGAAAGGAAATTTGCCCACCTCATTTGTTTGTCGGAGAGCTTGGTCTGCGTCATGAAGTACTTAAGACTTTGGTGATCCGTTCGCAGAATGAAAGGAGTCCCCAATAAATAGTGCTTCCATGAGTCTAAGGCATGTAGAACTGCAAGGAGTTCTTTTTCGTATATGCCTAGAGCTTGCTCAACAGGGTCGAGCCTTCGACTCTCATAGCCTATGGCGTGCCCTTCTTGGAGTAGAACAGCCCCAAGGCAATCACCACAAGCATCACATTGGACCTCAAATGGTTTTGAGAGATCCGGTAGTGTAAGCACAGGTTGAGAGATAAGCTTTTCTTTAAGCTTTTCGAAAGCATTGTTCTCCTTAGCAGACCACGTATACCTAACATTTTTCTTTGTTAGGTCATGTAATGGTCCCGCAATTTGTGAGAACTTTTCTATGAAGCGTCTATAGTATGCACACATACCTATAAAGCTTCTTAGTTCATGAAGATTCCTTGGTTTAGGCCATCCTTTTATTACCTCTAACTTGGATGGATCCATTTGGATTCCATCTTGAGAGATAATGTGACCTAAATATTGAATCTCTTGCAAGAAAAATTCACTTTTCTTTCGATTAACATAAAGTTTATTCTCTCTTAAAACTTGAAATATTACCTGGAGGTGTTGCTTGTGTTCCTCTAATGAATTAGAGTAGATGATAATATCATCAAAGAACACTCCGGTGAAGGTTCGATGAGGTCTGAACAGCTTCTCCATCAAGCGGTTAAATGTGGCTGGTGCATTAGTCAAGCCAAAAGGCATGACAATGTATTCGTAAAGACCAAATGTAGTACGAAATGCGGTCTTTACAATGTCTTGATCAACTATCCTTATTTGATGATAGCCACTTTTTAGGTCAATCCTACTGAAGTAGGTCGATCCTTGTAGCTTATCAAATAGGTCTTCTACCCGTGGAACGGGAAACCTATTCTTGATAGTGATCCTATTTAGTGCTCTATAGTCGACACACATACGATATGTGCCGTCTTTCTTTTGCACTAATAGCACAGGTGAGCAAAATGGAGATGAGCTAGGCCTAACCATGCCCTTCTCAACTAACTCATGCACTTGCCGCATAATCTCCTCTTGTTGAGCTTGAGAAACTCTATAAGGAGGTTTGTTAGGCGGTGAACTTCCTGGAAGAAGTTCAATTGCATGGTCGTCATTACCTCGTTTAGGAGGTAGCTCACAAGGGATGTCGTCAATAAAGACATCTTGAAACCCCTTGAGAAAATTGGATAACTCTAATTCCTTTTGGTTGCTTTTATTTTCTTTTGCTAAAGCATTAGGTTCATTTTGAGAATCTTTAACAAAAATCATGTACACGGAAATAGAGCTCTTTATTGACTTGTTGAAAGCTGGTGTATGTACAATGGGAATGGTGTTACCCATCTCCCTAGCATCTATATACATGTCCTTTTCCCTGAACTTAAAGGAGATTCTCCTTTCAGGAAATTTAACATGGGCAGCCAGACGGTCAAACCATGGTGCCCCTAGGATTACATCCTCATGCTTGAGAGGAGAGATAAAGAAGTCCTCTTTGTCCACATAGCCTTGAACATGAAGCCTCAATTTCCCGATTAAGGGAGTGAATGAAGCTTCTTGCCCCTTGAAGGCACTGTCTGCGGGTAGGATATCTCCCATCTCGTAGGATTGTATGCCTAGCTTGGTGGCTAACTCCATAGATATGAAATTGTGAGTAGAACCAGGGTCAAAGAGAATAAAAGCATCATGTTCTCTTACCTTTCCCCAAGCATGGCATAGAGGAGATCCTTTGTGGTGAGTTTGGTGAATCTCCTCCTCTTGGATTTCAACCAAAGAAGCTCTAGGAGGATCTTGGCGGTTGTTCTTTTGGGGACAAGCGCGGTACGCATGCCCTTGTTCGCCGCACTTGAAACACCGGTTATCTTTACGATAACGCTCAAGCTCTTCAGGAGAGAGTTTATTCTTTCCTTTGTAAACTCCCTTCTCTTTGGCTTTGTTGGAATTGCCCTGAGGAGACTTTTGGACATTGTCCTTCCCCTTAGGCTCATTGGAACCCTTGTTTTCCGGGGGCTTATTATTTCTTTTACTCCCCATTTGGAAATTGATTCGCGAGGCCACCATAGTATGATGTATTACCGCCGATATGGTACGTGGCCTTTGGGAGTTGACATACTCCGCCATTTCTTCGGTTAAGCCCGCACAAAATTGTTGCTTTTGCTCTCCAAAATCCAACCTTTTGAAGACAGTGGCTTTGAGTTGTAAGTCCCAAAACTTGTCTACATATTTGTGGATGGATTCATTGGGAGAGAGCTTTAAGCTTCGCCATTCGGTGAGTACTTTGTCTTTGGCATCGGTGGCCAAAAACTGCTTCATAATGGAAGCTCTTAAAGCCTTCCATGTTCGTGGAGCTTCACCGTTAGCTTGTAGGCTAGACCACCATTGTCTGGCGGACTTTTGAAAGTGCATAGCTACATGGCGTAGCTTAGAGGACTCCGTGAAGCCCTCATCTCCAAACGCCGCATCGAATTGCTGGATAAAGGCCAAAACTTTGTCTGTAGCACCGAAGGTGCCATCATAGGTAAGGAAAGAGATGCTCTTCCCTCCCTCTTTGAATTTCTTCAGCTTGGACGACCTCTTCCATGCGGCATAGGATTTCCTATGGCCTCTTCTTTTTGATGGTTCAAAAGTTGCACCATCACTTTCTTCAGAAGATGAAGAATTTGAAGAAGGTGGAGAAGAGGGTGACCTCTTTCTCGCCTTTTTCTTGTCTTGATCTTTGTCGTCTTCACCATAGCTTTCATGAGAGGAAGAGGATGAAGAAGATGGAGAAGAGGGTGTCCTCTTTCTCGCCTTTTTCTTCTCTTGCTTTTTATCATCCCTCTTTGAATTATGGCGTGGAGAAGAGTGTGATGGTCTTCTCCGCTTTGGTGGTGATGGAGAGCGTTTAGCCCGCCGTCTTCGTGGAGCCATCTCCGCCGAGGTGGCGGGAGACTCACTTCTTTCTCGTTCCTTCGGTGGAGGCTCTTGAGTTCTCCTTTGGGAAGGAGATGCATCATCAAGAAGTAAGTTCTTGAGCCCTTCATATGGATTCTCTTCTTCTTCCCGAATCGGAGAGAGACCTCTTTTGGTAGTCTCACAAGGAGGCTTCCTAGGTATTCTCTCGTCATGGTGATGAGCTTGGAGAATCCCGTGAGCACGGAGCTGCCGTTGCACTTCACTTTGGAGAGATGGATTGCCCATGGCTTGTTGAAGCCTAGAAACAAGATAATTAACAAGCATTGAAGCATCATTAGTAGCTTGCTCATGAGCAAAATCAAAGTTATCAACATTAATTTCACTCTCTTTAATATTGTCAGCCATTCTAACAACTTTTAGGTGTAAACTTTTTAGGTGTACTTTGGCACTTCAAGCCCTAGTTGCTACTCCTCTTTACCCCTTTAGAAAAAGCACTCAAGCTACTGTACCCGCGGCTCGAATACCATTAATTGCAAGGAATAGAAGAGAGGGTCTTTCGACACCAAAACAGCACCGGCTCCTGTCAAGCTTCTAATAGCTCAATAGTGGTTAAGCCGTAGGCAAGCCCCGTAGGACTCCACTATTAAGACCATAGCTCTCGACGGTGATGCCCCGTTAACTGCACAAAGGCAGGCGTACTGCAAGGCTGAAAAATCCCTATTCTACTTACTCACAGGCAATTAATAATACCAACCATTTGTAGCTAGCTTGAGGACCTCCCTTCTTGAGCAAGAAAAGAGAAACCTTGAGCTCTGATACCAATGTAACATTTAATGGCCTAAAATCTTTTGTGTAGCGGAATTTAGCATGAACATAGTGGGCATTTCATTAGAGTTGATTCCTAATGAGAATTACAAGAGTGCTTGGGTGGAGAGAGAGCAACAAAAAGCATAACACCTAGTTAGATAGCATCGACAATACTTTCAAAAGAGAGAGCAATTAAGCTATTGACAACAGTTGAGGACCGGATTTGCATGGAGCCGGTCCCCCCTCCAAAAGGCTTTGTATTATGGTTTCTCCCATCAAGAGAGTCATTGTACAATACAATTCTTTGTGTTCCTTCAAGACTAGCTAGTGCAATGAAGATGGAAGCTTCATACACCAAGCAAAACACTTAATCAAACACAACTTGAATTATCCCCGTTCTCAGACCCAAGACCTCACACACCTTCGAAGATGGTGAGAGCTAGCAGGGTATGAGAGTAGATTGAGAGGAAAAAGAAGTATCTTACGAGAAAGAAGTACATCTCCTCACATAATCACTCATATTAGCATAGCTTAGCTTAGTAATTAGCTTGGTAGAGAAGATGAGCATGCATTGAAGCTTGGCTCTTGGTTGGATTTGCATCCACATGCCAAGAGAGTGTTGATGTAGGCTTCTATCTCACAAGCTTGGAGTAGGTGATGAGCTCTCCATTAAAGCTTGGGAGGAGATAGAGTATTTTCCCTTCACACATGGTCAAGTGTGAGAGTGTGTGTGTCAATGCCAAGCAAAAATCAGCCCCCCCTCTCTCTTGGGCGAGCCCTAGCTGCTAAGTTAGTCTGGCTTTTGCCTCATTGGACCTCCCCAGGTCAAGCCAATAGGGATTAAGCAGCATAAGTGATAGCCTTCTGACATGTGTCCCCCTTTCCCCTTTTGTGAGAGCTTTAGATAATTAAATAATTAAACTAAACTCTCATTGGACCCCTTTGCCTCCTGGCCAATAGGAATCAGGCAAGCCATGGGGCTCCTGAATGCTCATTGGACCCCTTGGGAGACTGCCCAATAGTCTTCTAGGACACTTAATTCTTATTGGTTTCTTTTATTAAATGTTTTTAAATTAATTAAACTAGATTTACTCTAGCCTAATTCTCATTGGTCCACTTCAAGGGTCTTCCAATAGGAATTGGGCACACCTTGTGGGCATCTGGCCTAGGGAGCTGACATGTGTCCCTCATTCCCTTTGTGTAAAGGGAGCTTGTGTGTGTGTGTGTGGCTTTCTCTCTCATCCCCTAGCTTTGGGGCTCGCCCCCTCCCATGTAGGGATATGCAAAGACTTTTTGAGCTCACACTAAGCATCCAATTTTCCCTAGGGTTAACCTTTGGACACAACCTTTGAATTTTGGAACCTTAGCATTTTGGAAGTCTTAATGGGCTGAACCTTAGGGTCTTTTTGGCCCATTGTTTCACATGGCTCTTTTGCAGATGTCCCCCCCTTTGGATCCCTATTTTCCCTCCTTTGGATCCCTACTATGGCCGGTCTGCTAACTTAACCAATATTCTAGCTTTTTCTCCCTTGGCACTTCCCCACATTAAATGATCAGTTTAATATGAGAAAATCATTTAGGAGAATTAGATATTGATTATTATGACACAGGGGGAGGCCTAGTGTTGTTCAACCCAAGTGGAGATGTGGTCATGAAAGAGAAGGTCAATCTACCAGGTTCAACTAGCAACAATGAAGTAGAATATGACACACTACTTCATGGTTTAAAGATGTGCATTGGCCAAGGTATACAACGTCTCATGGTAAAGGGAGACGCAGTTCTCATTGTGAAGAAGATTTCAAGCATTTGGGCATGCAAGAATGAAAACCTAAGGACAAAATTTCATGCCATTTGTAGGTTGTTTAATCAGTTTGAAGAAGTGCAACTATATCATATTCCTAGGAAACAAAATGAAGATGCCGATTTACTTGCACAACAAGCAGTTACATGTGTTGAGAAAGAAGTGTAGGTCATCATGGTGGCAACTGTTGTGAAGAAACCAAGATACCAGGGATTGGAGTCATTGGCTCCCATTATTGGCTACATTTTGGAGGGTGAGTTTCCACAAGACTTCACGAAGGCTCAGAAGAGGAGACTCATGAAGAAAGCAAGCGCGTATCTCTTCCTAGAAGGATCCCTCTATCAAAGAGGGAAGGATAAAGTGTGCAGAAGAGTACCAACTATTGAGGAGATTCCATCCATTCTAAAAGGTTTGCATGAAGAGGCATGTGGTGGTCATTTTGCCCAAGAGTTAACTGTGAAGAAGATTTTGCTTGCGGGGTATGTTTGGCCAAGTCTACATGTGGATGTCCAACATTGGTGTAAAAGTTGTCACAATTTTCAGGTAAATGGGAATAGAAGATTTTTTAATGGTCCAAGGAAAATCGTGCTTGCAAATGGACGCTTTGAAAAGTGGGACATTGATGCTATGGGTCCTCTGCCTAGGAAAAAAAATGGTAAACTCTACATTCTAGTGGCTGTAGACTATATGACTAGGTGGGTGGAAGCACAAAGTGTGGCAAAGGTAAATGAGAGGACAGTGAGAAAATTTGTCTACACTCACATTTGTTGTAGATTTGGCACACCTTTGGAGATTGTTTCTGATAATGGTCCAGGGTTTAGAAAGGGCTTGCTCACAGAAGTCTGTGAAGAACTTCACATTCTACATCGTCAGAGTACACCATACTACCCACAATCAAATGGTTTGGTGGAGAAGGGTAATGGTGTCATTGCAGGTATCATTAGAAAGATGGTGCAAAACAAAACAAAGTTATGGGATGACTTCTTGGATGGTGCCTTGTGGGCATATCGAATCACATATAGGGAAGCCATGGAGTTCACACCATTTCACTTGGTGTATGGTCAAGAGGCTTTGCAGCTTATCGAGCTCAACATCCCAACAATACGACTTCATGGAAGAGGTGCACAAGATGATCAAGAGGTATGGATGGATTGACTTCTTACAGTAGTGGAGCTTGAGTGGAAAAGATAAGCAGCTTAGGAGTGCTACAAGAGGAAATCCACACAAGCGAAAGAAAAGCTCGACAAGAAACTGAAGCACAAAGGCATCAAGGAAGGAGAGCTTGTGCTAAGGTATGACAATCGACTTGACAATCATTTTGATGCCAAGTTTGAAACTAGATGGCAAGGGCCATATATAGTCAAGAAGGCTTTCAATTCAAGTTACTATCAGCTTATGGACTTGAATGGTAAAGAGCACTCTAGGAAGGTAAACGGGTATCGCTTGAAGCCCTATTTGAGTCACCTTCTAGCAAAGGATCTACCGAAGGACTGTCAAAAAGCGACTATCTCATGTAAGTTTTGTTGTATGAAGCATGAGTGTGACAAGAATCCACACAATGAAAATCCTGTCAAGGGACCAGATATCATAGAGGACTCAAAAGCACGCTCTTTGCAAAAGATGCTTTATGATGGTACATGAATATACCATCATCCTGGGGGAGGGCTAATGATAGTCATTTTTTAGCTCTCTGTAATTTCCATAGTGAGTTACCTCACCCTACCAAAATCACCTAAACACTGTGGCTATTCTTATCTTTTCCCTGTACATAGGCGTGTGTGAGTTAGGGGGCTTTTTCCATAACTTCTTAAAACCCTCAGCTAGTTAGTCACTAGGCTAGTTGAGCCAAAAAAATAATTAAAATGAAAAAAATAAAATATATTATGGCCCAGTTGTGTGTATATATTTCATTGTACATACGGCCTACATATAGGGAATTTAATTATTTTGGTATTTATTTATATATTACCTAGGTGTGCGTTATTTTCCTATATATGCTATGTACATTTATTCACCATTACCATAATATTTTTTACCTGTGTACTTTATAAAAAAATATTTTATGCAAGATTCTCTTATTTTTGGGCAAGAATCCACTCCAAGGAAAAACCTCAAAGTTATCTTTCACCATCAGTCATGCCTTTCACTAAATTCCTATTTCCTAGAGGTATTTTTTCTTATCTCTTGTAAATAAATATACTTCAATAAAAACAAATGAGGGTCCCCTCATTTGATTTCTTATATTTTCATATATCTCTTTTTTCCATTTTATATTTATATATAGCTGACACTATTTTAGATTCCATAAATTGTTTATATATACTAGCCTGTTTTCTCCCATCATATCCATGTATTATATTTTTCATAATCCACAACCATGCATATTTTCAAACCCCTAAGAATCAATTAGGTCATTCTCCCATGCAAGGAGGGGCTCACCTTTGGAGCCATATGCAAATTCAACAAAAGGGGGGCCACTGAAGACTTTTTTGAAGAAAAACAAGTATTTTGGTGGGATTTTTTTATATCCATCTCCACTCCAAATTTGAAACAATGGGCGAAAGAGAAAATGTGGACCAAGAGCTGAATAATCACCTCAAACATTTTGGTGGTTTTTGGAGTAACCACCGGTGAGCTAGGGGTTTTTGAGTGGACCCCAGTCTGCCCACTTTTCTCACAAGTAGCCCATAGTCTTCTCTCATCTCTTTCCACACTTCTACACACACACACACACACACGCATTCCTCTCAATCTCTCACTCAAACATGCACCTTACATGGTTTCTCTCACCTTCTTCACCATTAACCTCCCCTCTTACTTCCATAGCTCTCAGTGTTAAAGCATAGGGAAAATTTGCCACCCTATGGCCATAAGTCCATAGGGTTGTCTAACTAACATAAAGGGAACCCTTTGGCACTATGATCTATGTTATGTTGAGTAAAAAGATCAAGGGGTTGTGACGATATCACCAAAATGTAACCTTTGTCCAAAGGCTATAGATTGATTCCATTTTATCTATAAGTTACTCCATATAGTCCCTATAGCCATAGGGCTATAGGGTGGTACATGTATAAGTCATTCTATAATATTATGACTATAATTCCCTCTCTTTTTATAATCTATAAGAAAACCTTTTTTATGGCCCTAATTCCATAGATATTTTTGGATTTCACAGAGTCTAAAAATATCTACAAAAATATCTACAAGGATAAAATGTGGGTTTCTTATAAAACCTATTATCAACACCCTTGTATCAAAGCATAACATGCTATGGTCATAAAACCATACAAAGGGCTCCCACTTGCCCTTGGGCCATAGGGTCCAAATATAGATCCCCTATAGATGTTAGAGGGCACCTTTGCCACCCTATGGCCATAAGTCCATAGGGTTGTCTAACTAAAATAGAGGGAACCCTTTGGCACTATGATTTATGTTATGTTGAGTAAAAAGATCAAGGGGTTGTGGTGATCTGTTGTATAACTAAAATAGAGGGAACCCTTTGGCACTATGATCTATGTTATGTTGAGTAAAAAGATCAAGGGGTTGTGGTGACATCACCAAAATGTATCCTATGGCCAAAGGCTATATATTTCTACTATTTCTCTATAAGGTACCATATAGGTCTTATAGCCCTATGTCGATAGGGTGGTACATATAAATCATTCTAAAATCTTAGGACTATACTTTCCTTTCCTTTGATACCTATACAAAATCCTTTTTGTATGGTCCTAAACTCCATAGAAAGGCATATTTCATGAAGTCTTAAAAATACCTACAAAGAGCATCATTTGGCCCTTAGGCCATATGGTAAAATTTGGGTTTCTTCTAGAAACCTATTATCAACATGCTTGTATTAAAAAATATAGAGTAAGCCTTATGGCCCTTGGACCTTAGGGTTCAAATATACTGATACATAAAAATAAGGCCACAATCCCTTAGGCTCAAAACAAAGCATGTTATGGTCATAAAAATCATATAGAGGGTACCCTATGGTTCCACGACCAAAGGATGACAATATAGATGATTTAGAAGGACACCTCTACCCATTACCCTTGAGGCCATTGGATACTCTTCAATATATTACATCATTCTCTAAATATGCACCTTGGCTACCCTATGGCCTTAGGGAAATAAGTTTCTAAAAAACATAGAAGGCCCCTTTGTCTTTAGGATCTATATAATGCTAAGTAAATAGGCAGAGGAATTGTATCAATAAAGTATATAATTTGGCCCAAAGGCTATATATTATTTCTCTTTATGTATAAAGTAATTCATAAATTCCCTATGGACCTAGCTCCATACAATGGTACATGCAAAGACCACCCTATGGCCCTAGGGCGGCCATAGGGTGCTACAAGAAAAAAGTACCCTACAATGCTGAGGTTATAGAGTTCTCTCTATTCTATGCCTACAAAAAGTACCCTACAATTTTGAGGTTGTGGACTACTTCGTATATGTCCTTTGGCCTTAGGTCCATAGGGTGACACATGCAAAAGGTACTCTACTACAATCCTAAGGTGTTAGCGGCTAGACACACCCAACGGAGGATGATTGCTCGATGGGATACTAATTTCCTTTGTAATCATTCCTTAATTGAGAAGAAATCGTCATTTAAACTTTGTAAATAGTGGAGCTTGCAGAAGCTTCCAAATTGTATCCCATTTTTGACATTTAGACTGAGTAAATGGTTAAATTGGAACATTAGGCTTTGAGATTGTAAGGTATTTATACCACTTTTGACCTTAATGCAAAAAACCTTTTGTCATTTTTATAAGTTTTGTCTGTGTGAGTTGAGCGTACTCTGTGTATGAGAGAGAGTGAGAGCTTATCTTGATGCTATGCATGCACTGGTGGTCGGAATCGAGTGCGGAGAAGTGAAGTGTATTGCCCTTGGAGAGAGCTACGTTCCAACACCTACATTGCGTGTGTACGGCCCGGCTTTGCGAGATCGATCCAGGAGCTATATCTGGTGATTCGATGAGCATACGTTGTCTATTTTTGCATTTGAGCATATCCACGCGTTCGCAATGAGTAGAGCTACACATTAGGAACTTTAGTTTTCAAAAACGACGACCTATAAAAACTTGTCAGACATCCTACGTGATTTTGCATCGGGTGTTTAGGGTTGGGGTTTTGGGTCATGGACCTTAGGGAGAGAGACCTATTGGTGTTAATAGGGTTTCCTTCAAGTTCTGTAGAATTTTGAAAATGTTTGATGGGTATTTGGCTCTTGAAAACGTTGTAGGAAATCTCCTCTTGTGTACTCTTGAAGGCTGTAACTTAGACATTGGGTAGAGACCTCTATAGGAAGTAGTCAATAGCCGGTCGAGTGTAGGTTGACACCCTATGCTTACTTCCACGCACCTGTGAATCGAGCTTCGTCCTTAGCTGAAAAATCTTGTTAGATGAGTTGTCGCTGTGCTGATGTCCGTCGTGGCATATCCACCAACATTGGCGCCGTTGCCGGGGACGAAAACCCTAGGTAGGTGACCAAGACTAGTCCTTGAGGATAGGGATTCTCTAGCTTGCCAGAGTCTTATTTTACATATAGATAGAATCAGACTGTGGGGGAATCTCTAGGTCTTAGGAGGAGTCTAGGGAGTGAGTGTCTGGCCTAGATCCTTAGACTTAGGTAGTATTAGGTAGGAGAGTAGGAGTTGGAGTGGTAAAGGCGGTGAAAGGATAGCTTGAGAGTCCGAAGAGGCCAAGAACCAACCGAGACACCAAAATCACTATCTCACATGATGAGTAGGAGTAGAGTAAGTAGGACATCATGATTTATGATCTGGAGCACTTCATGCATGTTATATTTGCTGTTAGGCTCATCAAAGAGCTGTAAAAGACGGAAAAGAGTGTTTAGAAGCTGAATTGAAGTTCAAAAGTTTCTATGAGTAATTCTGAGAGAGCTACAGAGCATAGGGAGTACTTTTGTAAAAAATAATAATAATTTTAAGACAATAGACATCCTACATGTAGCATGTCTCCAGGGGGCTTTTAGCAAGGAATATGAAAAAACCGAGGTCACATGTGTGTTCAGAGGGTGGGTTTCACCCTAGTAACATATAGACTTGAGTGTTTTTCCCTTATTGGATTGCCTAAACGCTAAAAGGCGGACTCAAAAAACGTAAAAGTTCGAAAAAGGTTTAAATTGAGAGAAATTTGCATATTTTTGCAGTTGTAAGGCATACTGGCACTTTGTGAGAGCATAGGGAAGGCAGAGTAGCACTTTAGTCTGAGAAAAGGAGCAGTAGACATCCTATGTGTAGGATGTCTACAGGGTGTTTTGGTGAGAATTTTGAAAATCTGAGTTGACCAGTGTGTTTAGAAGGTAGCAATTACCCTATATTCACTTGGAAGGGGGAGCTTGACCATATCTTGACAGGATAAGGCCAAAAGATCGAAATTTCTAGACATCTTACCCAAATTGGTGCCAAGGCATTATTTTAAGACCAAAACCATAGGATGGCTTCATGAGCATGATCTACATGATTTATTGAGTGCATGAGAAAGGTTTCATCTCAATTGGGTGAGAAAATTGAGTTTTAAGCAGACTTTAGCATTTTTGAATGAAAAAGGCTAGAATAGCTAAATTTGGTGTTTTTTGAAATCCAAACTAAAATCTAAGCATATCATTGGGTTGCTGACATCAAGGGGAAGTTGTGGCTCAAGTTTGGAGTGAAACAGAGCAGTTAGACATCCTACGTGTAGCATGTGTTCACAATGATTTAGCACTCAAAGTCCAACTGTGAGCATACCAGAGTGATCAACACCTTAAGAGGAGTCTGTGGTTTGAATTTGGAGCAGTTAGACATGCTATGCGTAGTATGTCTAAGGCATCGTATTGAAGTCAAAATATGACTTTGGACATAGCAGGGTGTTGTATAGCCTTAGGAAAGCCTCCTAGTCAATTTTGGTCCAAATTGGAGTTGATTTGACTGGTCAAATCAACATCAGGCTGCTGGAACATCTTTTTGATTAGTTGACCAGCTTATAGGTGTCCAAATCAAAAAGTGAGAACAACTGTGAACTCAACACATCAAAGGGAATCTATAGTGAAAATTTCATCCAAAACAGAGCAGGCAAACATACTACCCGTAGGATGTCTACAAGCTCTTATTGAAGCCAAAATCTGATTGTGGACATAAAGTGATGTTCCAATTGACTTAAGAGTTCCAGATCTTCTTTCAGAAGTGAAATTGGACCTTGTTTGACCTTTTGACGGAGCAAAGATGGAATTAAGACTTTACCTCTAGACTGATAAACACTTGGGTAAAGTATAGTTCCAGATTAGCCGACCTAATCAAGAACATCCAAAGTGTATAGAGTACAGTAGTGGTTGAGGTTAACCCTCCAGTTATAGCAATCACTACTAAGACCACCTCTAGCAGTTAAATGCTTTGATTCGATTGCCAAAATTAAACACTTTTGTACAGGTATATTCAGCAACAAGACAAGAAGTTGTGCGAAAACTGATCCCTTTCCATGTGAGTGGTTGGATTTGTGATAAATTGCATTGCTAATTTTGATGAATTTAAGATCAGGAAGACACATTCCTAGAGACAAAAAAGTGGTAGGTGATCAAGGTAGCTTAGTGTCCACTGAGGAGAGTGTAACTCAGGCAAGGCTAGATCCATTAGCACCAATCATTGAGGAGGGTAGTGATACTGACACTTCATCAGATAAGTCCTTCTTCATGATGGGTAATCAACAGCCAGGAGGTTTCTCCGGTGAAGGACCAATGCTAGGAGGAAGTACCTCCCAAAACCCTTTGAATGATGCCAAGTTCACTATAATCTTCTTAGAAGGAACAAACTCTAGGGGAGCCCTGGTTTATTCTAACTATCGGGGACGCAAGTGTATTTGTATAGAAGAAAGACCTTCTTAGAGACTAGAGATAATTCAAGTCTATGATGATGGAGATAGATTTCGAGACAAAAAGGGGAACCACTATCTGATAGTTAGTAACCCTGAGGATTACAACAGATATGGAGATAATGTGACAAAGGAAAAATGGTCCCAGAGGCTCAAGAGCCGCCTCCAAAAATTGATCGACATGGAGCTCTTTCTATGTATGATAAAAAAACAACCAGGGTCTCTACCTATAATGAGAATGTGAGAATATACAAGCATGAGAGCGAGGGAGTAGTCTCTTATTTTCAATGCAAAGAACCCTACCCAAATGAATTAAGCAAAGACAAGGTTCTTTATTTATTCTCTTATGAAATTGCTATGGGGAAGGATATCATTTTTGTTGACAGGTACGGGCAAGAATACAAACGAATTCTCCCAGAGGAGGTAGAAAAGGCAACAGTTCCTGAAAAATCAACATATTCTCCCGAAGAAGTACCAAGGTCCACCTATACCCCTAGAAAGTCAACAAATCCATTTTCAAAAGCGTACAAGACAACATCACATTCTAATCAACAATAGACGTTCAACTACCAGAACCAACAAGCAACCCAACCATCATTGCAGGCATGGCTTCAACAAAGTGCGACATTAGAACAAGACCGAAACAAAGATGGTTATCCAGTCACACGAGGGTTAAGAGATTTACAAGAACCACCACTCTGTTCACAGTATCAAGGCGAGAGTAAGCCAAAAACTCAAGAGTCGACAGAGCCTGGAAGACAACCCATAGAACGAGTTCAAAGAGATGAACCACCTCTTGCAAGAACCATAAAAAATTATGGCTTAGGGACACCTCTGGGAGAGGAACCCTCCCACTACTGAAGGCCAGAAGGAGGTATATCAAGTAGGACAAGGAGAACCAATGATGAGATTTGTAGACCTTCCTAGGTGCAAAAATGGGTAAACAATAAATACACGGGAAACAGATATCCTAGGGATCATGTAGCAGTCTTTGTGCGTGTAATTAGAGCTGAAGAAGTTTTGGACTTCCCTACTCAATTTGCAGGGTTTGGACTTACCCTAGAAGAGGATGCTGCTACTTGGTTTGACTCAGTGGAGCGTAGAGACTTTTATGGAGGAGGTGTTTGACGAGTTTATTGAGGAATTCTCACAAAGGGGGATAGATCATAATACAGTCTCACAAATCCATAAATTCAAACAGAAGGAAGGGGAATCTGTGCAAAAGGCAGCCCTAAGGCTAAAACTATATGTGAAGTTCTGCCCTGTGGAAGGACTGCCAACTCAGTCGAGACTTATGCTTATATTTATTCAAGGACTAAGGAACGCAGATCTCCAGAAGGACTTACATATGAAGAGGAGCACGATGTTAAATGAGTTAAATAAGGAGACTCTTTACCTTGTAGACAATTGTGCGGTCTACAAGGATGGTGAATTCAAAGATTTTGATGACGATTCATCCTCACAACAAAGTGGAAGCAAGTCCGCTAAGACAACACCAAAAGGAGAAGTAGCTGTAAGCCAAGAGCAGCTTGTGGAGGAAGTGCTAAAAAAATTTAATATGTATGCCAAGCCTTAGGCTAAGCAGCCAAAGTGGTGTGCTATTGAACAAAAATGGACAAACCATGTGGTCACGGAAGAATGTTTTATAACAAGGGATATGTGAGAGAGCAACCTTATGCTCCCCAAGCTCAGGTAGCATCTCCTCAACTTCCACCGATGCCTAGGTATCAAGTAGGCAACCTACCAGGACCTGTAGGTGCTGAAAGACCACAACCAGTATTGGGGCAACAACCACCCCTACTAGGATTACGACCTATCGGCATAAGATACACACCAACGGGAAACGAACCAGAAGAGAAGGCTTTCGTACCTATGCATGCATATTACAAAGATTCCAATGGATATGCGGAAAATCCTATCTATTATCCATTGGAAGAAACCCCAACGCCAGAACCTTGGAGCATGCATGGAAGTACAGGACCACCAACAACTGCACAGGCAGCAGGAGAAGGAAGATACAGCTTGGATGAACAAACACTGTTGTTCATAGCCAACGGAGGCATGGACGGGTAGAGGCATGCATACCAACAGAGAGGAGCTCAAGGAGCACTTCAACAGCCTAAGGGACCCTGCTACAAGTGTGGCAGAGACCATTGGCTAAGAGACTGTCCTCATGATGAAATCATTAGAGTCAATGCGTATTGCAACGTGTGTGAAATTAATCACTTGATTCCTGATTGCCCTAAGAACCCAAGCAAAGGAGAAAAAACTACTTTGAACATGCTAGAAGCAGTGCCTTCCAGTGGAGGGTCAGAAAACGAGACAGTAATACCTATTCAGGCAGTGACACGAGCAGAAGCTCAACAAATGACAAATGAACCCATAATTGAAGAGCCAAAGATCGATGCCCCAAGTGCAGAAATGAAAAATCAACGAAGCACTTGGAAAGCTAGAAAGGCGCATATGAAAGCCAGGAGAAAACAAGAGTAAACGGCTCTATCCGAGGAGTTAAAACACACAAAGGATAGATTGGAGCGGTTAGAGAATCTAACTAATTTAAGTTCACATGCTGCTACAACCAAAGGAGTCAAAGAAATAGTAGAACCTAAAAGTGCAGGATCAGGAGGATCAGTGCTGGTAGAAAAAGTAAATGAGCAGTTGGACGCGCTTTTAAAAGCGTACGAAGACAGACTCAAAAACAACCAAACCCAAGAGCAAAGATGGATGACTTATCCATATGCAAAAATAGAAAAACAGAGGTTGGAAATGTGTCGAAAGATGATTGAAACAACCCAATCCTTGATAGAAAATCCGCTTGGTAAACCTGCAAGTTGGCACGAGGTACCAGCTCCAACCCCTATCAAACCAACTCTAGAGAAACAAGTAGACATGAAGGAGAGACTCACAACTGCCTCTGAGTCTAGGAGAGAACCTATCATAGTGCCAATTACAACAGATGAGACAATTGATGTTTCCAGCCTAAAACATTGGTAGAAATGGATAAGGATTGTAACAGTCTAGATGACCTGTGGAAGCAAATCCGAGAAGCAAATGAAGCTAACAGGATGAACCACCAAATAAATAGCACAAGAAAGGAGAAAAATGAGATCTTACCTCCCATTGAAGAGTTTGAGGCAAGATCACAAATGAACTTTGATATGCATTCACAAGGGGGAGACTAGGGTTCAATTAGTTTGGGGCACAACCAACCAGAGTCACTAAAAACTCTACCCTCTTACCTAGGGAAGTATGAAGCTAATTCTGAGGTGAGAGCAACCCCATCTTAAAGAATATCTCCTAAAAGAGTAATGGATTCACAAGGGTTGATTGAGTTATTGTCCACCCCTGTGGCATGCACAATCACATTAGCCGAACTCCTGAGGTTACGACCAAACATGTGGACGACCGTAGGCAAATGCTTAGAAAAATTTGGAGTAAAAGACCCTACCTCGAAGCTTCAAGAAGGGATGAGAGAATTGAACAAACCTCAACTAAATACTTGGCCAGTACCTTTAAACAAGGTCAAAGAATATTCCGAGGGAGAAGATGGAAATACCACACTACTAGTAGAATTCCAGGGAGTAGTTTCCAAAACTATTCTTGACAGTGGAGCGAGAGTCGCTATCGCCACCAAAGAAATCCGAAAAAATGGGGGAAACCGGCTTTGAGAGCTATCATAATGAAATTGCAATTGGCAGATGGGCTCATGGAAAAGCCTCTAGGCCTTTTAGAAAAAGTAATTGTTACCTCTTGCAGAATCGAGTATCAGCATACATTTGCAATAGTTGATTTCGACAAAAATAACAATTACAAGATCATCTTGGGAAGACCATTCATGAGACAATTAAAGATGGTCCAGGATTGGGGTTACGACTACATATACCTCAGACATGGGGAGACTACAACCAAAATATACCTAAAAGACCATAGTTACAAGGATGTGAACCAGACACCAGTGGAAGAGTTTGATTCAGCTACATTGGCAGGATCCGAACTCCCAGCATGGTTAGGGAAGAAAAAAGAGATATGGATGTGCGGAGCTTCACATTGTGGGAGATTAAAAAGAGAGGAATGTATCTTAGAAAGAGATATTGAGGACAAGGATTACATTCCGGAACCTTTTCCCGAAGATGCATTAGAACCTCTGCAATGGGAATACATACTAGCAACATTGGATGTCTGTACCATTACAGATAGCCCAGCGACAAAATTTTGCGATAAGGATGGCTATGATGTGCTACCCTATTACATGGTAAGGCTTATACCAGCAGGAGATGAGAATGTAGACTCACCAGAACAAGAAGAGTTTTATGACTCCTTTGAGCATCTGGAATCAAGTAACGATGCAGATAATGAGTGTTCAGACAGCTCAAGCGAGCGTGGAGAGAAAACCGTGAATATCAAGTTTCATAATTTTGCAAATCAACACCCTAGACGCCAGGAATGCTATAGAAAAAAAAGAGCAGAAAATAAAATTAGAGAGAACCTGATGCTTAGGATAAAAGATAAAACTTACTATCTAATTCTTATCAAGGCAGAGGATTGCGTAAAAGACCAAATATCAGGAAGATTCTCAAGAGTTCGAAGGGAAAGGACACATGAGAAAATAAAACAAGCACGAAAGACTAAAACAAGAACAAAATCAAGAAAATCTCAACAATCAAAACATGAAAAGACAAAAGATCCAGAGTGGACCAAAATGGAGCGTAAAAAGAAATACCAAGAACTAAAATGGTCGTTACAAGAGGTATGGACTACTGAGGGAGAAAGTGACGGTAAGGAGGATTCAGAAAAAGGAAACATGAATGTACCATCCCACTATAAAAAATTCACCATCCAAGACAGAAAAATCATAATGACACCACTAGTAAGGGAAAGAATACACCAAGAATCTTACGATGGGCCGGAAAATGCAAAACGGATAGACCTCACTGCGGCAGGCGAAGAGCCTTAGCCTGTTTATATAGCAACTGATTTAGAGCTTGAAGAAGAAGAAAGGCTAATACAACTTCTCAAGAAGTATAAAGATGTGTTTGCATGGTCCTATAAAGACCTCAAAGGAGTTGATCCATCGATATGTCAACATACAATTCCTTTGAAATCAGATATCAAACCTAGCAAACAGGGTCCTTACACATATAATGACACATTCACTAAACGAATCAAAGAGGAGATTGACAAGCTGATGGATGCTGAATTCATCTATGAAATCGAGCATACAGATTGGGTGTCACCCATTGTGGTTGTCCCCCAAAAGAACGAAAAGCTGCATGTGTGTGTGAACCTAAAAAAAGTGAATGCAGTCACAATAAGGGATAATTATCCCTTGCCGATCACAGAACATGTGCTTGAGAGGGTGGTTGGAAAACGGGCTTATTCCTTTTTAGATGGGTTTTCGGGGTATAAGCAATTGGCAATTGCAATAGAGGATCAACACAAAACAGTATTTGCCACAAAGTGGGGAATATATGCGTATAGAGTTATGTCTTTTGGCCTAACCAATGCCCCAACTACCTTCCAAAGGTTAATGACTCATGCGTTCAAAGAATACGTGAGAATATTCTTAAAAATATATATGGATGATCTCTGTGTCCACTCTCTTATACGAGAAGAACATATTGACCATTTAGAAAAGGTATTTGAGAAGTGCAGAACATATCGAATCTGTCTCAACCCAGAAAAGTGCATTTTTATGGTAAAGCAAGTCCGCATCTTAGGACATATTGTCTCAAGAAATGGCATAACCACTGACCTAGACAAAATTAGAGTGATAGTAGACTTGCCTATTCCTACTAATGCCAAACAAGTACAATCCTTCATGGGACACTGCGGATATTATCGAAGATTCATATATATGTATGCGGTCCTTGCACAACCTCTATATCGCTTATTAGTCAGTTTTGACTGGAGTGAGGAGTGTGAAACTTCATTCCAAAAGCTTAAGGAAAACCTTGTATCAACACATGTACTTAAAGCACCAGATTGGAAAAAGATATTCCATGTTCATATTGATGCATCTGCATACACAATTGGGAGTATTCTGGCTCAACCTGGAGAAGGAACAATGGATTTCCCAGTTTGTTATGCGAGCCGACAGCTAAATAGTGCAGAAAAGAACTACACCACCACTGAAAGAGAGGGATTAGGAATGATTTATGCTGTAAAGAAATTTTGGCATTACTTGCTTGCAAACAAATTTGTGTTCTTCACAGATCATCAAGCTCTTTTGTATCTAGTAAATAAACCATGCAATACTGGGAGAATTGTACGTTGGTTTATTATTGCTAGAGTTTGACTTCACAGTGGTAATAAAAAAGGATAAAATTCATCTACGGGCGGATCATCTTTCAAGGCTACAAAACGGGGAAGCTCCTGAAGGAGTAGATGATGACATATCTGATGCTTATATTTTCAATATTGAAATGATACCCAAATGGTCTCATGAAATTGTTAGCATTCTTTCCTTTGGAGGTAGATTTGATAACAAGGAAGACAGATCCAAACAACAAACATTTCGACAAAAAAAAAAATTTCAGTTGATTGCAGGACAACTGTACCATCTACGCTCGGACCAAATCCTACGATTATGTATAGATCCAGAGGAATTCGAGTGTTATCTTGAAAAAGCACGCATCCAAGATTGTGCATTTCATTGTCAACAATGAAAACACACTAAAGATTGAAACACTTAGGAGTTTATTGGCCAACTATGTCTGCTGACATACATGCTTATGTTAACAATTGTACTATATGTAGTGCCAAATGACCGGTGGATCACGCTACATTGTTTCAGGTAACCATTGCACCTGCATGGAGTCAATATGTCATTTATTTCTTAACAACAAGGACATTTCCTAAAAAAATAACAAAAATGCAAAAAAGGGCTATAGAGTTGGAGGCTCGAGACTTTAATTTAATTGGAAATCAACTCTACAAGAGAGGAAAGGACAATCAACTTAGAATCTGTGCAAGTGAAAGTGAATACCTGCTGATTCTAGAACACGTACATGGAGGAATAAGTGGAGGCCATTTTTCAGGCGATAAGACGGAAAAAATTATCTTAACCGCAGGAATATGGTGGCCTACATTGCACATGGATGCCGAGGAGTTTGTAAAGTGTTGTGACGCATGTCAACGCACTAAGGTACCGATAAAGAGAGATGAGATGCCACTTCGGCCAATGATGGGAGCACGGGCATTTGCAAAATGGGGAATTGATTTTGTGGGGCCTATTTCATCCCCTACATATCGCACCCATACCCAATATATCATTGTGGCTACGGACTATCTCACAAAATGGGCGGAAGCCAAAGCAACACAAAAAGCATACGCAAGAACCACTGCACAATTTTTGTATAAGAATGTCTTTATACGATACGGAGTACTAATAGAAATTGTTAGTGATCAAGGAACACATTTTCTTAATGAAGTCATTGAATACCTGTTAGAGGAATTCATGGTCATAAATAGAAAATCTACTCCATATCATCCATAGGCAAATGGACAAGCTGAGGCCACAAATAAAACACTATGCACTGTTTTGACTAAAATTATATCAGAGTCAAGGATAGACTCGGATCAGCAATTACACTCAACCCTATGGGCCTACAGGGTAGCTTACAAAACATCAATCGGAACCACACCATACAACATGGTGTTTGGTCTAAACGCTATATTACCCATAGAGTTTTTAGTTCCAACTCTACGAGTAGCGAAACACTTAGAATGGACATGCCATGAGCTCTCTAGATGATCTTGAAAAGCTAGATGAACTTTGACTGAGAGGTGTAGCTTTGATCTATGCTAAAAAGAGAAGACAAAAAGAGTTTTTTGACAAGCATGTGCATACGAAAGAGTTCAAAACAGGTGATTATGTACTTGTTTATACTTTGAAGCAACATGCCAAGAAACTTAAAAAGTGAGGGATGGGACCCTTTGTGATTAGTGACTTATCACAAAGCGGAGCTGTCAAACTTGCTACATTGGTAGGGGAAGAAATGCCAAATTGGATTAGTGGGTGTCGGTTAAAAAAGTATCATTTACCACTAACACAGGATATGCTTCAACAAATCCATCAAGAAAAACAACGGATGAAGGAGAAACAAAGGGTACGCAAAGAAGCACAAGCAGAAGCAAAAGAAAGCATTGCAAAAAGAAGGCTTCTACGAAAACAACAACAAAGTGGATAACTGTTGCAAATAAATGCTATTTGATTAATGAATTTTGGTGAAGACACAGTGGAACCAATAATTGCAGTCAAAGTGGGTAGCAATCAAGTTGAATCGACGGCATTGCTTGATTCCAAAGCTCAAGAAAATCTGATCTCTTACAAATTATATAAACAGCTCAAGCTCGAAGATCAACTACATCCTACTCAACAAGTGCTGGAAAATAGTACACCACATTTGCTAGGAATAGTGGGCTGGACAATATTGCATGTACAAATACATCAATATGTTTACCCCCACAAGTTTTATGTGGTTGAGGATGCGAGCACACTACACCCCATGTTGTTGGGACAACCTTGGCAGAAAGAGTATAATGCACAGATAGATTGGAGTTCGAATACAGTCAGAATTCAACAAGCACAAGAACAACAGGTGGTAGCCTTTGCTCAACCAACCCGAAAGAACCAGATGATAGCACCACCATCACTGGATAAAGAACAACAAGGATGGGGGTGTCAATAAAGCACAACACGATACCCATGGAAAACAACCAGGGAACTACCAACCATGTTCACTACAAAAATAAGACAACACAGACCACAAAGAATAGATCAAGGTTAGCAACACGCGAAAAACAAGTATGGGTATGGAAAGATCTACATGAACGAGCCAACAAACCACAGTGCACTAGCTGACAGCCTCCGAAAAACCAGGTTAATCAAACACCAAACAGAGTCATCAAACATATATGGATATTGAAGAACATGCTCAATTGCCAACTACATGAGAAACGCGTTTGGATCCCCAAGGTGATGCTACAGGAACTCCCTTCAGTACAAGAAAAACCAATAGTAGGACAAACGACATCAGCAAATCGATCTATGTGGGTGCCGATCAACAGAACAACAATGATGACCAAGGACGAGGCAATAAACCTACAAAAGCCTCCACAACAAAACTCCAAAGGGCAAGCAAAAGAGAAAAAGATTATGGCCACATCAGCCATGACAATTTTATCCATGGAAACAACCACGGCCATATCGACAGTAGCGGCAGCCCAAGCAACTTTTGCAAAAAAGACGATCAAACAAAGAGCTGTAGAGTTACAACTTTTACTTGCAAAGAAAATACGCCAACCAAATCAACAACAAACAGGAAACCTCGACGTCGAATGCCAATAAGAATCTTGCTTATTCCCTCCTCTCGTAGAGCATTAATTTTTCCATGCATTGACTGGGTATGCATCAGATAGGGCCACATTACAAGGCTGCGTATCAGCACAATTTTTAACCCATGCACTGCACATACCCTGAGGCGATACCTTGTCGTCCGGGAGGACTCCAACTAGGAAGGGGGGAGGCATTCTCAATGCGGACCCAATGAAGGTGAAAAGAGCAAAAAAGGGCATCTTTTTTGACTATTTGAAGGGTTTTTGTTTGATTGCAAAATTTTATGGACTAACCTAAGTACATATGCCCTTATACAACATGAATCTACAAGTATATGGGGCCAAACACCAAATTAGGCCTCTATGTGTGTGTATATATGTAAAAAATAACCATTTTTCGGGCAAAATAATGGTAAAATGGAGAAATCCGGCCATAAAAATTGCATGTGAGTGTACATAGTGTTTTGCGGTGATGTTTTTGAGTTATTGTGATTGTTGGAAATTTTTTGGGTTTATTTTGCTTTTTTTAATTTAAATTTTACTAATTATCGGCAGAAAAACTTCAAAAATACAAAAACTTAGTAGGTGAAATACGATCGTAATGAAAAACAAAAAATATGGGGATAATCAGTGACTATAGGACAACCTATGGTACAATAGGGGTGCAATTATGTGAATGGAGCCGGAGGCGTGTTTTGGCCAGATTTTGACCGAAACGTCAAATTTCTCGGAAACTGGGCAAACGGAGTCCAAATCAGGAACTTTTTGAGCCTAAACCGCATCTCGTAAGAAGTTAGGAGCACGTGTCAAATTTCATAGAAAGTGGTCCGGGGACCCCCATTATGAGATTTTTTCACTTCACTTATAGCTCATTTCTACTATTTCCTTCTTGAGAGAGAGCTCTTGCCACCTAGAACGAACCGGACTTCCAGCTGCTTCTACAACGCGCACGACCACCCGAGAGGCTCCAGATACGAGCGGTAAGCTCAACACCTTGAACTTTTCGCGTATGTTTTGATGTTTTATCGCGGAAACTAGTGTAGGGTTCACACGGGGAACGAGCAGTAGAGACCTACAGGTAGAGGTAGCCACCTAACGGCTAACCCAATAGCAATAAGGATTCATTATGGGGTTTACCCTAGCACAGGAGACCACTCTTTAATGCACAAAGGCGGCAAAAAACCAATGGGAGAAACCCTAACTTCTAGAGTCCTGCAAGAGGCCACCAAGTGGTAAATCGGTGGAAAGTTGCCCAAATGCTACCAAAACTCATGGGTAGGAGCATCTCGACATGCTCTACAAGGCTATGTAGCCCACATGGCCATAAGGCGACCCGAAGCAAGACTAAGCTTCATAAATGGCATCGGACACACAAAGCATCAATTGGCTCTCACAGCCAAACTGGATGTCCATTGGCCACCAAACTTCACGAGCAGCTTGCCTAGACCATCAACAACCAACTCCTATGGTGGTAGACCACCACAAGTCATCGACGGCATGCAAACGCAACCACAGGCACTTCCAGAGCGACAAATCGCCAAACGAAGCTCCGGCGAAGCCAAAGCCAACAAAAACCATATGGCAAGGTTCCCCAAGGAACCATGAAGCTATGGAGACTAACATCAAGAAATTTCATCGCCGAAAAGCACTCCAACAGTCAGAAAACGACTCAGAGGCTCTGAAATCCAAACAGGGAGTTTCTATCTATATTTTTGACTTTTTTAATTGAAATAAGGCTTAAAGGGGCCTCAAGGGGGCTAAGGGCATATACTAGTGGCACTTCTCCAAAAGAATTCATCAGGAGACATCCTACGCGTAGGATGTCTCAAGGCCATGTTTGGGCACCAAACTCAATATCTCACCTCATACACATCTTCTACATAGCTTATACATGCTAGCCATCAAGTTTCATCACATTTGGACAAGAGTTGACCTCAGATGCATCAAAAAACGGAAAGTCAAAGCATAGAGGCAATAAAGGGTCATAGACCTACCAAAACTAGTCCAAATCACATGAAACTTGCACAATATACTCATTATCACATTGCCAAGCTAACTGTGGAGTCAAATATGAAAAATAATGAAATAGACACATCCTACGCGTAGGATGTCTAAATGCACTATTTGACCTCTAGCTGGTGTTTTTGAGTTCCACATAACTTTATAACATCTTCACAAGCTCATATATCAAATTTCAAGCCAGACCCATCACATTTGGCCCCCAAAACCTCAATGATGCTCTTTTCTAAGCCTAAAAACACTACACATGCTCCTAACAACACCAATACTTATCCAAATCAAAATCTAAGAACAGGGCCATGTTCTAAATGCTAAGGGCTACCCACAGAACCAAAATCAAGTCTCTCTAAGAAAGTAGACATCCTATGCGTAGGATGTCTCCAGGGTCATATTGACCTTCTGTGTAGGAATTGACATTAGGGGAGTCTTTTACATGGTATAAGAAGCCTATATATCAAATTTCAATCCAATTGGATATCATTTGCCCATGCATATAGGAAATCCTACCCATTTTGTGAGCCAAAAGCCTAAATCTGCTCAAAATTGTACTTTTTGATGTCCAAACCAAATTCCAAGTACATAGCCATGTTGCACAGGTCAAGGGCCATAAGCATGTCAAGTTTCATCAAAATCAGAGAAAGTAGACATCCTACGCGTAGGATGTCTACATGCTTATTTTTCAGCCAAAGACCTACTGTGGGCACATGCATGGCTTCCCTAGTCCCTTTTGAGTTCTTATTTCAATTTTCAAGTAATTTGGGTAGTCAGAACTCAGTTTATCAGCTAATCTGTAAAAAATGCTAACTTTGGACTACTGAGTGCAACAGGATCCATGGCAGCCACAAAGTTGCCTGCAAAGAAGAAGAGGATGACTATCAAGGACTACTTAGAAGAAGTGGAGCCTTTTTGTTATCCCAGAGGGAACCCTGAAGCCCACAAGCACTTGGATTCAAGATGACCTACTAGAAACCAATGATCTGAGAATCTGCCAAGGAGTGTTTAAAGATCAAGAGGGAAATGCAGTAGAGCTACCCATGATCCCTCAAGAGCTCAATGAATTTGTCAGGAGCAAGATGGGGGACTACTTGGAGAAACTGGATCTACACATTTAGTTTCAAGCCTTGCCAGCAGGGATTGATGTTAAAAGAGTGTGGGAAATTTTCACCACAATCAAAGAGGATGGCATAGCCAGAGTTATAGATCTGCAAGGCAAGCCTAATACAATGATTGTCATCACAGAGAAGGTGGTGGTAGCAGCACTTGACCTCTCTAACAAAGGAGACGGTGTGACTAAGAGGCGGGATGACATTAAGGTCTACTCAAAGAAGAAAAATAACTATACATTTGAAGATATTGCAAACCCAAAGGTGGCCATCATGAGCCAATTATACAATCAGTACTTCCACATGTGTACCAAGCGGCCACAAAAATACAGGATGCCACATAGAGCTATTGCCACCACTTTCACTTGGGTGATGCAGAAGAGCCACCCAAGGGAGATAAACTATGCTGCTTACATTCACGACAACCTTGTGAAAATGGGGACCAAAAATCCCACTTATATTGTGCCTGGTGAGTTGATAACCAAATTCATCTATGGATCATTGCATGCCAAGGGAAATTGGCCTCTACCTCCCTCCCAAAATGATTGGCTCAAGCTGAAGGAAGACAAAGAAGAAGAGCCTCCTAAGGCTCCAAGGGTAGCCACAAGGTTGAAGCGCCGTTTAGAGACAGTGCCAGAAGAGCCACCACAGCCCAAGAAGGGGAAGAAAGAAACTCTACAGGTGCCAATAAAGGAAACAAAGTAACAGAAAGCAACAAGGCTGGAAAGACTAATGGAGAGTTTCAGAGCTGAGAGAATGCTAAAAGGGGATCTGAGCGAATTATGGAAGCCCTCACTTGAGGCTAGTCTGGATCTTCTCGAAGAACTCAAAGGGATCGCTTTGAAGATTATTTAAAGAATTTTGAGATCTTAGATGCTACAGATGAGAATATCCCAAACATACCTTTTACCGAAGAAGAAGTTGATGATGTGAGATGGTAGCTGCTAGAAGAGCAGGAAGGCCAAGAAAGAGAGAGGAAAACAAAGGCTGATTGGGACTTCAAGAAGAAGCAACCAACCCCACCATCAAGCCGAGAATCCAGCCCTCCACCATCACCACCTCCTCCTAGTCCTCCTCAACCCCGACAAATTGAGGAGTTGAACAAATCTGATGGGAAACAAGACTCCAAGGAAGAGGATAACAAAGAGAAAGAGCAAAAGGCAAAAATTGAACCAAAAGATGAGAAGCCAGATCTAGAAGAAAAAAACTATAGAATATTCCTTGATCTACTAGCTGCTGGATACTCTCGAGAAGAGGCAGCTAATGCAGCTTTTGAGTTGTCTAGCACTAGGCCCAAAGAATATATATTGAGCCCTCGATTGGTGGAGTTAAGGGAAATGGCCACAGATACAATGGATTTAAAGCCACAAGCCAATGATTGGGATGAGGTGATGCAAAGACTCACTGGGCTCAGGGCAAGATCTATGGCCACTGAGATTGAGTGTGATAATCTCAAAGCAAATGAAGTTCAAATCAAAGCCGAGGTGGACTCGCTGCAAAAGCAGGACCAAGAGAACACACATAAGCAAGCCAAGCTGCAAGCTGATCTGGACGCGGCACTAAAAAGATGCCAAGAGCTAGAAAGTCAGAGTCAGGCAGCAGACCAAAAGCTTCAAAGAGCAGATGAGGAGTATAAGAAAATCAACAAATCACTGATGGATGCAGGGAAATAAAGAGACAACTTGACACTCCAGCTTGCTGATGAGTCCAAAGAAGTGGAGACTTTGAGGAATGCTAAGGAAAAAGCTGAGCTAGAACATGAGGCCAGCCAGAACGAAGTTATAGAGCTGAAAGATCAAATGAAAGTGAAAGATCAGACCATCCAGAGGCTAAGGGCATCTTTGGGTAGAGTCAGAGCCAGGGCCTCAACTAGCACTGCTTCAGAGAAGGATATGTATGAAGAACAGATGAAGGAACTTCAAAAGGAGTTGACACTAGAGAAGAGACAAAGATTGATGCTGGCCGAGGGCTCCCTAGTGATGCAAAGCCGTTTGGAGGATGAGAACAAGGCCATGAAAGATGAGCTAGCAGCCTTGAAAAAGAAGATGGACGAGGATCTCAAGAAGATGCAAACTGAAAATAAAGACACCAAGAAGAAGCTGGAAGAGGCGGAGAAAGCCAATGCTGAATTGAATGACCTTTTAGTGACCATGGGGGATCAAGCTGAACAGGAAAAGAAATCATATCAAAAGCAGATTGATGAGCTAAAAGTCCAACAACAGACTGAAGAGCCACACTTGAGCACAAGGCCAACATCTATGGAAGGAATTAATATAGACAATGCGTCAGATCCAGTGGACACAACAATGCAAGAGGACATCTTGGTGGGACCATCCCAAGAGCCCCGGGATCTAACATAAGAAGAAGAAGAAGACTATATACAAAAGGCAATAGAAGCGGCTATAAAAGACACCGCCAAAGAAGCAATGCAGTGGGAGCAAAGGGTATTGAAGTCTATGACCATTTAGAAATTAGATGCAAATGTCGTTTGACATGAATGGCTACAACCCTCTCTCCCATATCCTCTTCTCAAGTACAAAGCTGCTACAATAAACAAGAGGATTAAAGAGGAGCCGATAGTGCCACTATACGAAGAAGATATCTCCAAATCAGAAGGTGTTAAGATTATTGTGGACTCTCAGTCAAAATGGAGAAAGGCATGGCTAACTAAATACCCACAGTATTTAGTACAATTGGTAGAGGCGCCTAAAATAATCAGAGACAACCTTAGCTTTTGCCCTCTACCAAGGATGCGGACCTGGAAAGAACAAGAGCTGCTGAAGAAAAGCCACCCCACGTGGCTCAACTACCCAAAGCTGCCAGGCTTGAAGGCAGGTGAGAGAATGAGTGAGCAATACATGGTGAAAACCCTAATGGGTGCCATTAAATTTTGCCTGACCTCTCTTGCATTATGCTCAAAAAGATGTGTAAAACCCTTCTGGCAGTTTTTGAGATTTTTAAACATGGATAGGCAACAGACATCATATTCTTCTTCCAAGATACATATATATGTGCGTATGAACTGTCTGCTCAACCTTCCCATGAGGTGATATATGCCCTCTATCAGCGAAGAATGTTTTTGCCCTCGTACCATCTCCAAGCCTTTGAAGAAGCCTTCTACACCGGTTTCTTCACCATCGATACAGATATATTCGGCCCTACATTACTGGCCAAGCATGCACGGTATGAGTCTGTTTTGAAGATGCGCAAAGGCCTCCACTAAAGAAGCAGCTCTACTGTCACGTCTGGGACGACATGATCTAGGAGGGGGGGAGTGTTAGCAGCTGGACACACCCAACAAAGGATGATTGCGTGGCGGGATACTAATTTCCTTTGTAATCATTCCTTAATTGAGAAGAAACCGTCATTTCACCTTTGTAAATAGTGAGGCTTGCAAAAGCTTCCAAATTGTATCCCATTTTTGACATTTAGATTGAGTAAATGGTTAAATTGGAACATTAGGGTTTGCAATTGTAAGGTATTTATAACACTTTTGACCTTAATGCAAAAAACCTTTTGTCATTTTTATAAGTTTTGTATGTGTGAGTTGAGCGTATTCTGTGTACGAGAGAGAGTGAGAGTTTATCTTGATCTACGCATGCACTGGTGGTCGGAATTGAGTGCGGAGAAGTGTAGTGTGTTGCCCCCGGAGAGAGCTACGCTCCAACACCTACATTGCGTGTGTACGGCCCGGCTTTGCGAGATCGACCCACGAGCTATATCTGGTGATTTGGTGAGCATACGTTGTTCATTTTTGCATTTCAGCATATCCACGCGTTTGCAATGAGTAGAAATACACATTGGGCACTTTAGTTTTAGAAACGATGACCTGCAAAAACCTGTAAGACATCCTACATGATTTTGCACCGGGTGTTTAGGGTTGGGGTTTTGGGTCACAGACCTTAGGGAGAGCGACCTATTGGTGTTAATAGGGTTTCCTTCAAGTTTTGTAGCGTTTCGAGAAAGTTTGATGGGTATTTGGCTCTTGAAAGCGTTGTAGGAAATCTCCTCTTGTGTACTCTTGAAGACTGTAACTTAGACATTGGGTAGAGACCTCTGTAGGAAGTAGTCAATAGTCGGTTGAGTGTAGGTTGACACCCTATACTTGCTTCCACGCGCCTGCGGGTCGAGCTTCGTCCTTAGTTGACAAATCTTGTTAGGTGAGTTCTCGCTGTGCTGACGTCCATCGTGGCGTATCCACCAACATAAGGTTATAGAGTTCTCCCTATATTATACCTACAAAAAACCCTACCTCTATGGTCCTAAAGCCAAAGATAGCAATATTTTTGGCTCTCAAAGATACCTAAAAAAAGACATAGGATGAAATATAGTTTGCATGAAAGAAACTTATTATCACACCCTCCGTTCTAGGTAAAATCCTCTAGCCCTTGGGCCACATGGTGCAAATATAGAGGTGCAGTCTATAGACCTAAGGATATAAAGTTATCTCCATTTTATATCTATAAAAAAACCTATCCATATAGCCATAAAGGCTTCTACAAAGGGTGGCCTAGGAGTCAATGTAAAATCTGTCAAAGAGTAGTTAGGCAATTCAAGGGCACCTACATGGGCACCATGGCACCATGGCACCATGGCACATCTATGTCCTTTGGGCCATAGGATCTTTCATTGGAAGAGAAGACAAACTATGGCCCATGAGCTTATACATTGGTACCATAGGACCTAATGCCATAGAATCTACATCAAAATAGAGAGAAACATATGGCCCTATGCCTAGAGGTTGGCCTAGGTTTCAATGTAAAAGGTCTTAAAGATCATCTAGGCCATTCGTTGACACCTACATTGACAACAAGGTATTCCTATGGACCTAGGGTCATAGGGTCTCTTATCACAATGGAGGGAAACTTATGGCCCTTGAGATTATACATTTGGCACCCTAGGTCCATAGAATATCTCATCAAAATAAAGGACAACCTATCATCCTAGGGGTAGAGGGTGGCCTAAGTGTCAATGTAAAATCTCTCAAAGATCATTTAGGCCATTCAAGGTAATCTACATGGGAACCATGTATGCCCTATGGGACAAGCGCCATATTTGTGATCGGAATAGAGGACAACATATGGTCCTTGAGTACACTTTCACCCTATGGCTCTAAGGCCATAGGATCTCTCATTAAAAACGAGGGAAGCGTATGGACCTTTGGCTAGCAAATGACCTAGGTGTAAATTTAAAAGATCTTAAAGAGCATTTAATCCATTCAAGGGAACCTACATGGACACCATGGCAGCCCTATGTCCCTAGGGCCATTCGATCTCTTATTACAATAGAGGGCAACCTATGGCCCGTAAGTTTCTACATTGGCACCCTATGGCCGTAGGGCCATTGGATCTCTTAAGAAAATAGAGGGCAACCTATGACCCTAGGCTAGAGGGTGGCCTATGTGTCAATATAAAATCTCTCTAACTACATTTAGGCCATTCAAGGTAGCCTATGTATGCACCATGATAGCCCTAGGGCCATAGGATCTTGCATTGGAATAGAGGACAACCTGTGGCCCTTGAGTTTATACATTGACATCCTACGACCCTAGGGCCATAGGATCTCTAAAAAGAATAGAGGAAACCTATGACCATAGGGCCCAATGTGTCAATGTAAAACCTCTCAAAGATAATTTAGGAAATTCATGGGAGCCTACATGGGCACCATGGTAGTCCTAGGACCATAGGATCTCTCATTACAATATGAGAAAACCTATGGCACTTGAGTTTAGACATTGGCACCCTATGAACGTAGGGCCATATGATCTTTCATTAAAATAGAGGAAAATCTATGCTAAGTTATGGCTAGAGGGTGGCCTAGGTGTCAATGTAAAATCTCTCAAAGAGAATTTAGGCCATTCAAAGGCACTTATAGGGCACCTTGGCAGCCCTATGGCCTAGGACCATAGGATCTCTCATTGGAATAGAGGGAAACCTATGACCCTTGAGCTTGTACATTGCCACCCTATGGCCTTGAGGCAATAGGAAACCTATAACCTATCTATGATCAACATCATGTGTTCTAGAAAGCATAATGAGAACCCCTATTTCCCTAGGACCATAGAGTGCCAATATTATCAACATCTTGTAGTAAAAGTCTAGCATGTGGCCACAAGGCCTTTTTGGGTGGTCCTTAAATTTCTACAAGCTCTATTGCAACGGTGTCCTTGGTCTTATTAAATATATTCTCAAAAATCCATTTAATATTTTCTCAAATATCAAATTTTTCATTATACTCTCTAATTTTCTTTTAAGAGTGTGACAAAGCTAACAATAGGTGTTCTTTTAAACTTGCAGTGCTTCAAAAAAATACTGCGGTTGACGAAGTTTCACCTTAGATAGTTGGTACAAGGATTCTCAAGCTATTAAACCTTTTGAGATTGCGGTTGACAACATTTCACCTGAGTTTGTTGGTACAAATTATTTTCAATCTATTGAACCCTTTGTGAAATTAGAGTCCATGGATCTCCATCACAACCAGAGCGTTCTTGAAGAAGCTAACATAAATCTACAAGTTCCTGAAGGTCAACCATTGCAACCATTGGAGAAGAAATTGAAGAGTGATTCTATGGAAGTAGAAGGTGATGCAAGCTCCAATACATATATAAGGTCAAAAGGAGAATCCATCCAGAACATCTTAGTAACTCAAGATCTTGAAACTGGGGTGCATGGTGATATGGACCTTTCATCCACTAATAGACCAATGCTAACCATAATAGTGAGCTTGGGTGATTTCTTTTGAGAAGATGTCGGCACAAGTCCAAAAAAACGAAGAGCTTAAAGTTTCAACATGATCATATTGTTCTACGGCTAGGATGCATTGAGTTTCTAAAGACTCTACTTAGTAGTTTCCATGTTGGGATATGGTTATTTGTTGCTAATGATACACATGTTATGGACATCATCAAGGTTTTAGAGAAGGAGGCTAGAGAAAAGATTCCATTCCCTTTGATTTGGGGACAAAGCCAACGTCAGTCATGTGAAGAATCAAGAATCACTTGCCCATATAATCCAGTAGTAGAAGCACTTTTTAAACCATTGGCTATTGCATCACCAAAATTTGGGATTGATGCAAAGAGAATGCTTCTAATAGATGATGCACCATTAAAGGGATGTGTTAATCCTGCATTGAATTGTATTTTCCGCCATCATTCAATGTTGATGAGGAGGATAATATCCTCCTTGGGGATCTACTTCCATATATTCAAGCTCTTCATCATGTCAATGACATTCGCACAATTACAAGCTCTTATTTGTATGGACAAGCACCCATAGTGCAAAGACATGAACTTTATAATCATGCTCACATGGTTGTTTCACAGTGGGAGGAGAGAAATTTGGTTTGTCTGGGGAAAACCTACTCCACATGTAGGCTACCAAAAACTTCCCATCCTCACGATGATGAAAAAGGTGCAATATCTAGCAATAGTGGAGTGTCCACTTGAAGTTAGGACAAGAAACTCCTAACAGCAGCCGATCAAGAAAAAGTGAGGCCTTTAAAGATTATGAAACCTTTATCAGCCTTAAAATATATTGAAGCAATTATGCTTGCCCAAACATTGGGATACAAGGAGCCTGCTATCAAAGTATATGAGGCCAAGAATTATATAAAGAAATTAAAGATTCAATATAATCTCAAATAGATGTCCATTGACATTGATGATGAAGTAGATTTTTGTGATATTATGGAATCTACAAAAGCTCTTTATGTATTTTTTAGAGTGCTTATGCAAATTTGTCTTTCAATTCTATATGTAGCTTTTGACTTTGATGTGCACTTTGCTTAATTTTAGTTTATCAAAAGATTCATATTTTGCTATATAAATAACTTCAATAAGCATGGGCCTTTCATGAAAATAAAATTCTTTTTGACATTATTAAAGTGCCTTTATGCTATTTACAAATGGCTCCTTATGGCCTTTGGGCCATAGGGATCCATTTGATATTTGGCCACACTTCCAGATGAAGCCAGACTATTGGCACTGTATGATCCTACATATGGGCCATGCTAGTTTTTCCATAAAAATCTCTATGGCCTTAAGGTCAAAAATTTGTATCTCATCTTGTACAAGACCTTTATTTATTCTAGTAATAGTAAGCAATGTAATTTGCACCTATGGCATCAACACCCTATGACCATAAGGACACAAGGTTACATATGTTTTTCCAAATCACTTACCAAGTGTGGATTTCAATTAGAACTCTTTAGTCTTAACATCATGGGAGGCTAGTTGTAGGCTACATAACATAAGGAAGAAGCCTCTTAATTACAAACTACAAAGAAATTCCTAACTCTCTTAGGCCACACTTAGTCTCCATCTATTGACAAGTATAAAGGTGGACCTTAGCCTTTTGAAAAAAAAGAAAAATATTTGAGAATTTTATAGAGCATTTATGCCATTAGAATCAAAGAACCCTATGATCCTAGATCCATAGAAAGCTAGCATAACCATACCATATGGTATCATAACCCTACAAGCTTGTGGAAACAAGACAAAAAGGTACTCTAATTAGAACTCACTATAGAAGGTCCCATGACCTCAAAGACACTAAGTCTATATGTACATTATGCTCTATTGTTTGTTAAACATATTTTGATTTGTTGTATGTTGGACTGAAACTATTGAATCGATTTTTTTTTTCATTCAAGGGGGTATTTTGAAAAATGGTTTGATATTATAATGTCGTAAATTAAAAGAGTTTCTTCTCAAGTTACATCAAGTATCTCATTCAAAGTAAAACAATGATTCTATTAGCTACCAACTTCTTTCAAGAAAAATAAAAAATCTCATTTACCAAATAGCTTCAAAGAATCGTTAGATTATGGATTTATGAAGTGCTTCCTATGTGAGGAGACACCTCTCACTTAAGTAGCATTGATAATATAATTTTTTGATGCTCCTATCATTTTATTCTTAGTACTTTCCTTTTTCGAGGTGATGAAAATTACCAAAATGATGTTGACAATTGATAGTGCTACAAAAATGGTGTTTGTTGAACACCCTCTATCTTGAAGATACTATACTCCTTGCACTTAGTCCTTTGTTGTACATGAGATAAAGACCATAAATCTTATAAAATGATTTGTTGGAAATATTTGTGTACAACTCATAAAAACTTGGTGTAATCACTTCATATGCTGCTAATTAGTCATAATATTGGTGTTTTAAACACCTCCTTTTTTGAGACACCACCTCTAGAAGCTTTATTAAAGTTTTAAAGCATGTATGGAAGTTTTGAGAGACCATGTCTAAAAGCTTTATTGAAGTTTTAAAGCATGTATTGATGAAAATGTGGCATGTTAATATAGATTCTTTGGCACAAACATATACTCTTTAACACTATGCCATACATGAATAGTTATGGTCTTAGGGCCATAGGCTACTCGACAATATTCTTTAGGTTTTTTTATTATCAAATGTCAATCTGGATATTATACATACTATAGTGTAGTTGAAACTTGATAATGTTTTAAAATTGGGACTAGCTATTTTCTTGTACTTGAGATGAGCTTGACCAATTTTAAGATAAGAGTTATTGGTGCTTTTTGTGTCTAGATATTATATTTTTGGTTGGCACAATGAATATATATGTTGCTTAGTAGCCACATCATTTGGTGTGTTTTGACACATTATCTTTTTTACCATCCATCTTTATAAGTTTTGATTGATGTTTTAAAGCATTTCTTTGATACAAATCCTTTTGCAAAATGTTATATTAGAAGTTTTCTTAATATAGAAAAATCAAATTTGGGTGCTAGAATCATGACATCTGTTGGGTTTCCAAGTCCTCATTTACTTTGATGTCAGCCCATTGGAACACTCTTTTGGAGCATGCAGATGAACTCCAACTCTTTTAGTTAAGTTTGCATGGCTATGAGGCTTTATATGTAAAAGGCTATTGAATAAAAATCTCTCATATAACATTTCCTTTTACTGTGTCAAAATCCTCTCTTTCTGTCCATCTCGTTCATCCCCTTCGTTCTCTGCACTTGCACGCCAAAGATCTCCATGGATTCTTGCTGGTGGCATCCACCTTAGCCGCTGCACCCAACACTAGTATCAGAGCGTCAAGCTCTTCAGTGACAGGTCTACATGCGATGAAGTCGGGCGTCTCAAAAGGCAAATATGGGCATCCTAGAGTGAAGGTAAAACCCTAGGTACCCCCGGCGGCAAGAAAGCTCTACGACTTGCATTTCAAAACATTGTCAAAACCTTGGATTTGTGTAGCCAGGTGGCCACACACAATCAACAAAAAGCTCATCTTTCGCCAATTTGTGAGCATCTTGAAATGATGCTATTGTGTACCCTCAACCAGTGATCTATCAAACACAACATATCAAAACGTTGTTGTGTACAAGGGGCAAAAAACCTCTCAAAATACTGCAACCTCTCAAAATGCCCTCACAACAAAGGCAACTTCAAGGGGTAGTTTTTTGCACGCATCTCAAAATGCTGCCTCTTTTGCAAGCGTTGGCAAGGCTGGGCAATTTTTGAGCATATAAAAAAGGTATTGTATGCAACTAGTTGATGTTTTTTTAGCATCTCAAAACGCTCAAAAGTCAAGCCAAATGGGCTTGTCAACTTTGCAAAATCTCTTTTGGCAACAAAGGCTGATAGTTTTGGTAGCATTTCAAAAATCTACAAAATTGAACTTCATCAATTACAAAGTGAGCATCCCCAATGGGCTCCCAGTTTTTCAAAATCCATCTTATGGGGGTTTTTCTTATGATTTATGGCTTCAAAGGGGTTTGCCAAGAGGTGATATAAAAACAAAGACTAATCCAATGAGACAAGTTGTCCTCACAAAAGGTGATTTGATAAATGAAAAGCACCCCAATAGAAGGTTTGTAGCAACGAGCTACACACGGAGAGTACAGAAAACTATTTTTCCTTGTTCACTGTCATAGCTTTGTCTAAGGTTTTTCTTTGTTTAAAAAAATTATATATTTTTCTATTCAAGCTTTTTTTTAGCCTATAAATTATCAGTTATTGTCATGCCATACATTTGTATGGGCTAGACAGTGCCACATATACAAAGTGGTAAGACCTCCCAAAAATACCAGTTTTTGTAAGTTCGATTTTTGTCCCACTTCTTATGAGGTTATTGGGTACATCTTAAATCCAAGGTTTGGTAGTGAACCAGAAACTCCATTTGATGGTAGCCTAACCATAGCACCAGGTTATGGATACACCAAAATCCTTGGTTGTGAGAGAACCTAAAACTCACGGTTGTGGAGTACACCAAAAACTCAAGATATCATGAGAGTGATTTGGGATTGAGGAGGGGGGGGGGGGGGGGGGGGGGGGTTGTTAGGTTCCCAAGCCCTCATTTACTTTGATGTCAGCCCATGGGAACACTCTCTTGGAGCATGTAGATGAACTCTAGCTCTTTTAGTTAAGTTTGCATGGCTATGAGGCTTTATATGTAAAAGTCTATTGAATAAAAATCTCTCATATAGAGTTTTCTTTTACTGTGTTGAACTCCTCTCTCTCTGCCCATCTCGTTCATCCCCTTCCTTCTTGACGCCTGCATGTCAAAGATCTCCATGGCTTCTTGCCAATGGCATCCACCTTAGCCGCTGCACCCAACAACATCTTATCTACATTAAGGGCAAATTGAGCTTAAAAATAGGAGAATAGCACGATCCTAACATAGAAATTTAGCATTTGGGAAATGAGATTTTCCCAATTCATTTAAAATGGTGCTCATTCCTGACTACTCTAAGATGGAGAGATTATAGCTCGAAGAGATCAAGCATGCTTGCCTTCCCACGGTCGCTATGCTCACCTTACCACATAGCACAAAATTGGTCCATTCAATTTAAATCATTTCTTGGGTTTTAGTTTGCTCAAAAACTCTTGCTCGTGCTATGGTAAGACTCCAGATATGGGATCAAAATGTCCTCTAGGTAGCAGTCATGTTCATGCCCTTGAAATGAGGGTGGGGAGAGAGTTGTGCTTGGTGGGTTAAGAAAACCCTTCTGTGTTGTGTCATCTATCAACAAAGAGTTTTTAACATCAAATGGGGCATGGATTTCGTAAAAAGGTTTATTATAAAGGTATACATTTGGTTTGGTAGGGTGGTAGCGGCCCTTAGCTACAACACACTACCTTTGGCAATACAAAAAAATAAATTGCCAACACTTGATTTTGGCTACGTTTTTCAAACTATGGCTACGAGGGGGTCGAGGTTTCTCTACTGCATAGAAGAACATATTGCGACCGAAACCTTTTTAAAAATAAATAAGTAGTTAAACAATAGTAAGGGTTTCATATTCTTTTACATTGGTTATTACTAAAACAACAATGTCAACGTCTAGCAAATGTCCATACTGGGTCTAGCTCATGTCAAGTGTCGATATCCTCGAGCTTTTTTTCCTCAATCCCTTGAGCTTCTGCAATCCAAGACTGTTGTGTCTCCATTGTAGAGTGGTCCATAGCAGATGAATTTGCTTCTACTATGGCTCTACTATGGTATGGTCAGCTTGAGGCTCAAGCATTGTTGGTTGTGTTGATGATGTTCATGCTTTGCCAATGAAATGGTGAAGGGCTCTGCTTGAGGCCAGTTGGGAGTTTCAAAATGAATTTCTTCTTCAGCCCCTCCCTCTGCATAATCTTCCTCCTTCTCAACCCCTCCCTCTAAAGAGGGAGTTTCAATATGAATTTCTTTCTCAACCCCTCCCTCTGTACAATTTTATTCCTTCTCAAACCCTCCCCTCTATAGAGGGAGTTTCAACATGCATGTCTTTTTCAACCCCTCCCTCTGTATGATTTGGATTCTGAGTGTTTGTATTTCCCTTCTCGTCATCATGCATTTGAGACCTGTCAACCTCTCCCTCTACATGATTAATCTTCTCCTCAGTCCTTCCCTCTGATTGGTCATTCACCTCATCTTCCTCCTATCCCTTCTCAAATGATCTTATATAAATTAGGACTCATGGAGGTCCGTTGGCTTGTGTCCCTCCCATGTCATTGTCATCTCTACAACATGGTTATCCAATAGGGTGTCTTCTGCATCCAAAGTTACAAGATGTGAAATAGAAAGTAGATGCTACATAAGAGTGACACGATATCGATGCAAATACAATATGGTGTACTTTTTCAATGCACTTTGCAAACAAAAAAAGGAAATTATGTCAATTCTTATTGCAACAATCACCATGTCATTGTAATGGTTTTCAAAATTCCTACCTTTGATGTGAATGTATAAGAGTGGCACGGTATTGAATGAAGATGCAATATGGTGTAATTCTCTAGTGCACTTTGCCAAAAAAAAAAGGGAGATGAGATCAAATCTTATTGCAATAAATCACCAATTTATAGTAATGCTTTGCAAAATGCCTACAAGTTTGACATGAATTGCTCTAGTGCAAAGTAGCTTTGCAATATGTACTCAATAGTATCTTATTGAAATAATCACCAAATTATTGTAATGCTTTGCAAAATGCCTACCTTTGACATGAATTTATCTAGTGTAAATAATCTCTACAGTATCAGCATGTAGGAGGCATCCACATGAGCTGGCATCTGTTTGATTTGGCACTGTGACTTCTTTATTAAATGCCTTGTACAACTTGTAACTTCCACATAGCTTTCCATATGCATGCAATAGTCTTTTTATGCAACTACAAATAGACAAATTTGTTATTCAACCATAATATTCAGCCAAATAGACAAATTTGTTATTCAACCATAATATTCACTGCATGCAAACCTTATCCCACATGAAACCAAATTCAAAGTTTGAATTCTCACAATCTTAACTATGGGTCAATTCCTCAAATTGAGTTGAGAGTTTAGAGAACTGGCTTGTCAAGCTTAATGCAAATTAGGCTCTAGTGGTTGTTGCTCTCATATGGAAAAAAAATGTATTGACTTGCAGCATCGAGCATTGTGAAAACCGCCTCTATAATGTGCCTTGAGGGGCGTCCCTCATTCTGAGAAGGACATACATTTGAGGATCCAAAATTTATATTTCCGACTGACTTTGTTCAGGAAGCTGACCGTTAATCAGACTACAAAATAGTTAATGGAAGTTATTCTCTAGTCTAAAGCCCGAAGGCAAGTATTCTAAAGCTAGTGAACAGGTCTTTCTTTAGGCTTATATACAAAAAACTGAGTTTTTTATTTGAGTTTTGGATCTTGCAATATTTTAATATCAACAAAATCAATTGCTAGTCTCCTTGAACCATCCACTAGTGGTACATCTGCTATCAATCAATCTTTCATTGATGATAAAATTTCATTGTTCCTCACATCAATCTCACGTGTTACTTTGTTGTAGCTTTTTATCTCTTCTTCCAAAGAAACCGTGACTTTTTTCTTTCTCTTTAAGTTTCCTCTCCTCTGCATGCCAATTTTCTTGCTTAACTATGGCTCTGGTATAGACATCATGGGTGATCTACATAGTTTTCACCTTTGACTGTGGCCTTGATGGAGGTATGAGGGTAACATCCATCATTTTCTTGTCTATAAATTCATTGGGCACAAGTAGTTTATCATACCTCCATCTTATTCTCTTCAAGGTTCCGTTGTCCTTGTCCATAATGGTTAACTTGTGTGCATGTGCTACAACAATAGTTATATCATTAAAGTACCCGTAAAAAAATTCCTATGTGTCCTCTTGAAGTGCCAACAATGCAACAGGCTTGCACTTCATTGTGCCAAAGCTCGCCTCTTCACATATTGACCTGACCAGCATTTGAAAGGAAAGATTTTATACACAAATCTCAATGAATTTTTGAGCTTTCTTGATCTCCTTGACCAACTTTAGGCTTCCTTGTATCCTCTTCATCCTTGGATGCTTCAACATCCTCATTGGCTTTTCGGGTCTCTTCTTCTTCTTGGCCAGCTTGCCAAGCCAAACTTGGACCTTTGCCAACCTTCCTAACAATTGTCTTTGTTCTTTCCATTTACCTAAAACAATCTCTCTCTCTCTCTCTCTCTCTCTCTCTCTCTCTCTCTCTCTCTCTCTCTCTCTCTCTCTCTCTCTCTCTCTCTCTCTCACAATGTCTCAAAGACTAGTATCACGGCTCATGGTGGAGCTTCAAGAGTGAGTATAACCATCCACACATGCCGTTCCACCAAAGATGTCAATTCTCTCTCTCTCTCTCTCTCTCTCTCTCTCTCTCTCTCTCTCTCTCTCTCTCTCTCTCTCTCTCTCTCTCTCTCTCTCTCTCTCTCTCTCTCTCTCTCTCTCTCTCTCTCAAGCACAATGAGTAGTATCATAGCGTGTGTGAGAGATTTGAGAGTTGGTTGAAACATCTACGCGTTCCATTTTACCAAAACTTTGAATTCACACACACTCTCTCTAGGGAGTATTACCAGAACCCGAGCAAGATTTATCGAGTAATGAGAAACCCGAGTGAGTAGCAAAGTTATTACAAAACATGTCATGATCCACAATTACATCCAACACCATAATTTTATTTTTAACTTTAAGTTTTAACGAGCAATCTAATGCAAGTCAATAATGCTCATACATCTACAAAGTTTCTAAACTATATTAAGAAACAATTATCTTATCTTATACCCAAAAAAGAGAGATTTCTTTAGAATTGTAAGATAACAAGTGGAATATTGAGTGGGATATAGAGAGCAGCATGTCGTGCCTCTACACTCTAGCAATAACAAGAAATGCTATGGTTCCATCTCGTGACGATGAAGAGTCACACCGTCATCAATAAAGACATTGCACCTCTAACACTTCATGCGGGTGTCAAAATTGTATCGTATATCAGCAGCCATGGTTTTTGCAATGCCCTCAAGATGACCGGCAACACACTTCCATAGAAAAAGAAAAAGATAAGTCTCACAATCCATATGTAAGCAATACAAAATCTACATCATAGAAACATAACAAATCTCAAATTGTTGTTTGAATCATTATCCATAATTCCCAAATATTGAACAATGATACAAAAACATGACAAAATAGCATAAAAGTATGATGTTAACATAAAATAGAGGGGCAAAAGAAGTGACTCACTAGTCATCAAAGGGGTTGACACACGAAGGCATGTCACCCACATCATCAACATCATTAGAGGTGGATGCCCCCTCTCTGTTTCGCTTTTTAGGGCAAAATAATGGTTGCACATAATCTAAAATCAAAGTGTCATCACTGTCGACTGCTGCACACACCTACCCTGTGCCTAAGCATGCTGCCAATACGGGCACTATACCACATCCCAACTCCAAACAAAGAACTCGAGGCCTATAAAGAAGCTCCACAAAACATGCAATAACTGAATGACTTCATTGCAAGCCACCATGCCATGGCTCCCTTGATGATGATCGCGCTAAAGAAGACTCGGGAAGATGGTGCATCATGTAAGAATTGAAAGGCTGCATGCCACGCCGATTGCATAGTGGGGTGCTCTCAACCACAAAGCAAGGCGGTTGCATGCCAACCCTATGCACCATAAGTAAGAGAGAACAATGACACTACACCACAACATAGACAATTAGAGCAATAATAATAACAATAACACACCAAAATAAGAAACAAACAAGTTAATTTGTAGAAGAGCATCACCAATCCAACCACAAAATCTATTACCATACCCATAAGCTCCATGATGGAGGACTCAATGCGATGATGAATAGCCATCTCTGATGCACAACAAAATCTTGCAACCCAGCTGATGGTATCTCCTGCAAGAGGCTTCAAAAGTCACAATAGAAAACACACAACAAAAATATAGGCAAGTATTGTATAAAATTATGATTGAATCACAAACGTGCCATAGAGACCATGATCAACAATCACCAAGAGCCTGACAAAGTCAAATATCCCAAAGGGGCACAACAAGGGAAGCTAAGTGGGAACCACCAAAGGGAAGATCCAAAAAAATAAAATAAGTAGCCATGCGACTGTTATCCCACCACGCACGCACAAGGTCCCATCCAAGCATGCACATCCCATGTGCTCATTAATATGAATCCATGTTGGATGTCAAACATCGGCCCTAAAATCAGTAGCAATGGCTATGTAGTCCCCAAAATGGCCATGTATCATGATTCAGACAATGAGTTTAGAGAAGACAAGGGAATATCAATGATCTAGACAAAGAAATGGTTTTCTTTGCAACAATCTTCCCAGGAGCTACTGCGATACAAGAGGCTAAACAAAGTGACTTAACTATAATGATTGAACAAAACAAATGACTGCATCACAAGTGATAGCTCACCATGCTCTCGGTCCATGTTCTCATCCATCCTAGTCTCAACAATCACCTCCTTTCCCTTGGGAGAAGTATTTGTAGCTTAGAGAAAGCAAAAAAAACACAATATTACTAGTATGTAAAACAACTAATCTGAGGAAAAAGAGAGTTTAAATATCTTCAAAAAATTAATTTTGAGACTGTTTGAAGTAACCATTTACCCAATATCACCTCATCCACTCTAGGAGGGAGAGGCACATCGATGGATGTGCCACTAGCTCTCACAGTATCGTGAAGCTCTCTCTCTCTAGCCAATACATGCCCTGAAACCATGTCTATCCACCATGGACATGTCTCCATCTCCCAAGTAGTGAGCTTATGCATGGAAGAGGAATACATGCATTCTTCCCCAGCAGATATTTGTGCCCACTGCTTAGCTAAGAATGGGATTCTTGGAAGAAAGCCTTTTTCAACCAAGAATAATAGAAAACTAAAACAAACAAACAAAATAACATCGCAACAACCTTCATAATTATGAAAAGCTTGAAATAAAAGTATGATAAGCTTGACCTATAGGCTAGCCGTTGAGATGCCATGCGTACTGTGTCTGTCCACTTTCTTCAAAGCTTGCTTGTCAACATATTTTGTCCTAGCTTCAAGAGAGGTTTCCAAAGGATAAAGATAGGGTTGTGCTTCCAACTTGAGCTCCTCAAACTAAGAGGCAAAAGAGCAATCATGAGGCAACAAAATACCACCAGCAATGTTGATAAATTCCTCCACAAACTTTGTGCCCCTATCAAAAATCCTTGCACAAGGCCCTCCCTATGAATCCAACTATATAACAAGGAATATGAGAAAAAACTAAAATAATCACAAAAAACTAGCAATTATACCTCAAAGATTCTTGAAAGTCAAAGAAAATTTACTTACATCCGATACACATGATCTCCTTTCTTTAAACCATACGATGCTCTAGTAATCTTGTCTGCCTCAAGCAAGGAAACCCATAGCAGTTTTCTCAAGATAGGAGCATCATGCAACAATCAAGTTTAGTTTCTCAAGCATAGCCCAACTATCAAGACCCCACTTGAGTGCAAGAACTCGAACCATCCAATCCGGTCCAATATTCGGATCAACAATATTTAGCAGCTGCAGTTTTTGAGCAATGAATTTAAAAACCAAGTTTGAACAGCTATTACACTATGTGAAAAACACCTAAACAAAAACAATTCAACCACCTTCCCAACCCGTTCTCCATATTTGAGTGCTAAATCATTCAATATCTTCTCCTCCTCTTTTATAAGTTCATTTGTCATTGTGTGCTTAGCTTGCTCTATTCTTTCGCTCAATTCCTTGGTCATTTGAACTTTCAACACATACTTTCAAATATATAATTTGCAAAAAACAAGAACATACTCTTTGGCTCAATTACTTGGACATTTTATCCTTCAACACAAATTAAAAAATATAAATATTTCACAAAAAACAAACATGAGATAGTTTAAAAAAGGAAGCCAGAGACACTTACATCGTATAAGAGATTTCCCAAGTATCGACGAGTAAGTGGATACCAAGGCTCCACACCTTTCGAGTATTTCTTACGGACTACTTCAATCAATTTTTTATCTTTTTCTGGAAGCCCCTTTACACAGGCTTCATGATTTGCTGCACAAATGTGGGAGCTGTTGACAAGCTCATCCCTAAGATGAGTGACTTCAAGAGCATGTGTGTTCATGCTATTCCAAGTTCATATACAATACATACAAAGTCCAAAACTTAAAAGACATTTTGTGCTAAAATATATAGAAAGTCATAAAATTTACAAATTCATTCTTTGCAAGCTACTAAGAAGAGCTATCTCTAGCACTTGTGTAGGATCACTAGCTGTACAAGCACACTACAATGTTTCTCTCGATCAGAGGAGGATATCTCTTTAATAGCAGTTGTCCAAGAGACTGTTCTATGATTACTCTCCCAAACGTAAAACATTTTATTAGAGAACTTGAAGATTTGGTCTTTTAGAAAGCTCAATTTCAAACTCTTTGTGTATGTCAACCCATATTGGGTCCCATGAAGAAAGAAGGTCCTTTGCAAGATAGATAATCATATACAGAAAAGAACACTCAACAACTATTTATGAGAACAAGAAAAAACACCCAAGAAACAAACAACAAGAAAGATCAAAGTAGAGAAATGAAATAACTGTCACATAAGCTTCCTCCTTCTTACAATTCCAAATTGAAACAATACAAGCTCCTTTTCTTGCATGTAGCCCTCCTTTGCAAAAGCAGCTTTCAATCCACTAGCATCATCGCTTGATATGCAAGGTCAATACATAAGGTCTGATGGTCTGATTTTGGGGTCCATTGTACAAACATAAAATTCCTTATGCGATATATGATGGCTTCAAAGACTAGCATATATTTAATCACATTATCCACATTATGTTTTCTACATGTAAATTCATTGGTTCCACTCCACAAAGATACACCATTGGCAATGAGCATACCCATGCTATTACACATTTGTAAAAGTAACTTTCCATAGTGATCTAGCTCTTTCTCATCAATTGAAGTATGATCGTACAAGTGAACTTCCTCCAACTCCCTTCAAATGTATGGCATATCAAACTGTTAAGTATCATGTTGCAACATTTTGTTCGAGCATTCATATCCCCAAAGACAATAACATTACCTTTGGCTTTGAAATAAGCAATGTCCTCTTTTAAATTAAAAAAATGGTTGATCTCTATCCATGCAAGCATAAAAGGGGGAATCATGATGAGGAATGTAGCAACCATATACAAAAATACGTGTTGTTTTTGGTGTCATAATTTCCAGGTATACATAACGTTTGTGCTTGTCATCTTTCACAACTAATATAAAATCTTACAATCCTTTCTTAACTATACATGCTACCCCTCCTTGCCCTCTTTGTTGCTTGAGATTATTTGACCACGTTAATGAATGTACATTATAATCTTCCAAGCCAATAATCCATTGTGTATCATGATCCCAAATTTTGTACAAAATCAACTTTGCTTGTTAGTTCATCAATGCCAACCACCGCATTGCATGGGTATCCATTGCAATTCCAAAAGAATATTTTCAATTGTAACTTGGCCTCATAGGTCACACATTCCTATTTGATCAAGGGACTTGCCTCCTCCTTGGGCACTTTTTTTTTTGTGAGAGATCTTCTTATTTTTCTTATTCCTTTCCTCATATTCCTTGCGACACATATTTTTGCTGAATAGTTTGATTTTCACATACAAAATATTTTACATCCCTCAAATAGATCCAACTATTATCAATGATAGTTGTTTGTTTGGTCTTATCCGGCATGGCGCATACAATTGGCTGTTCTCCTGAGCCAAGAGCTCCTTGCTTACCCACTCTATGTGCTCCATAGAACATAACTCAGGACAGGCCAAAGTGGGATTTGAAGAAATCTTTGATAACAATGGCAAGAGAAGAAGGCATCTCTAACTTCTCTTTGGGGATACCACAAATAACAATGTTCTTGGAACATCGCTCCCCTTCCTTCAAGTCCTCCGCATCCACATTCTCAACATTCTTTATTTAAGACATATCTTGCATGAGGGAGGAATTAGGAACCACATTGCTACCACATTCATCAGCCCAAGACTTGTTTGTGCATACATTTTTTATGTCGTATACATCCCGTCTCATGGTGTCAAATTTCTCCTCCTTCAATACATGGTCATGCTCTACTTTTCTCATGCACTCCTTCAAAGCATTCAAGTCCACAAGAGAGTGTTTACATTCTTTGACTTCCTCTTCAAGTTGCATCAAACATGTTTTTTGCATCTCAAATATCCTCTTGAGATTCTTATTCTTAACCACTAGAACCCTTAGCGTGCCATTCTCCATTGCAAGGGCCTGTAAGTCTTCACCTTGTTTGTTTATGATCTCATGCAATGATCCCAAGTTCACCATGATCATGGTTTTTGATGTCGTTGGTTGAGTGGTTGTGTTGCTATCTCCACACTTAGGATATTTTTTGGATCATTTTCTAATGGTTATGGACCTTGTTGAAGAAGAAGGACCCTTGCGAGTGCCATAAGACATTGTATGTAAAATAAGAGATGAGAGTCAACTTTCTTGAACCTATTCACTTTAGAAATGCTTCTACAAAAACGCCTTCTATAATTCTAAATTCTTTTGTCTTTACATCAATGAGTAGAGAACGATCAAAAGAGTGACCTTCTATCTACTAGGTCAAAATATGGCAGAGAGAGAGAGAGAGAGAGAGAGAGAGAGAGAGAGAGAGAGAGAGAGAGAGAGAGAGAGAGAGAGAGAGAATCCCTTTTAAAAATTAGAATAGAGAGAGAAAGGGGTTGTCCTCTTTTACTTCAGTCAAGAAAAGAGAGGAACTTGTTGTTGCTGAGTAGGGGATGAAGAGAGACACATTCTTTGTAGTGAACCGCGAAGATAGAAAAACAAGGGCTGAAGGATAGAGAAAGAACCTCCATTGTCATCTAGAAGAAACCAAAAAGAAAAAGACAAAAGTCACCAAGGCTTGGGTCTAAGGAGTAGGAAGAAAACTTATTTCAACAGATTGAAAGTTTCATTCTAAAACATATGTCTGTGTGCGTGTGTTTCATTATGTGGGGCTCTCTAAATACCAAGCCTAGCTATCTTATTGTAGCAACATTGAGAACCACGTAGATAAGTGTCATACTGTGGTACGGAGTCAATTTGACTCTTGCATGGAGGCTAGAAGAGTTTGTCAATCTCTTGGAAAACAGACTCAAACCTTGTCTACCCAAATCGACACTCTATTTCTTGTGAGGCAACAAAAGCTATCTACGACATCGCATACAAATCTCCTTAGTTCATCAAGAAAATGGAATCCAAATGAGACAAAAATTATAGGAAGGGGTAATAACATCTAAAAACACATGCATGAACCTTTAAATCCCCCTTTTGACCACTTGCCAAAATTGTGCTTATTATCCTCAAGGCATCTTTGACTTAACCATTTTTGACTTTGAATACACCCTACAGCTTGCCACTACACCCCCCCTCCAATGCGTAAAATGCAATTTTATTATGTAAATTGAGAGTTATGAACAGATTAAGGAGTAGATGAGCAACAACAAAAACACAACTTTATTGCAAGAACAGATTAAGGAATAGGTAAGCAACAAGAAAAACACAATTTTACCGAAAGAAAAACACAGTGTCGTGATGAGTTTTCACCTGTGAATGTAATGAACATACGACACTTCAAATGGATGCTCTTAAGTTAGTCGTAACGCTTATTATCAAAAAGTCTCCTTAGGTTTTACAAAAAAATTCTTTGATACCTTAGCCAAAATTTTAGGGTTTAAAACTGAAAAAATAGTTTAACTCACAGTAGCCTAGGAGTAGAAGTGTGTAGCCCCATTCTGTTTGGCTCATAATGACAAATAGTTACAAAATAATTTCGGAGTTAAAAGAATTACAATGCCTTATAATTACAAAATAACTCCAAAGTTAAAAGAACTACAACATCTTAGCACTATCAATGAATGGTTAAAAAAGTGATAAATTACATCATACGCTGAGTGTATAGGCTCTTGATGTTAGCTATATGCTAACCTTTTTAACCCTCTTAGACTAGGTCGTCCTTAACATAGCTTCAAGGGACTGGGAAGTTCTCCGGCTTGCATGCTTATCTTTGCTTCTTAAAAGCTTTGAGAGCATCATAATACTTGGCCTAGAGTTTTTTGTCTACTTTGTCAAGGAACTTAAAGTCAGCTGGAGTGTTGAGCTCCATTGTTGTGTAGCCAACGGACCTAACATGAATGTTCTCCACCATAGGTGTAATGGAATTAGCCTTTTAACTTGAGTTGGAGCGGAAAGTAAATAACATATTGAGCATTTCCTTGAGTATTCTTTAGTGTGTAGATGTATAGTGAGAAAGAAAGTGCTTGGATAGAGAGAGCAACACTTAACACATTACTTCATTAACATGGCATGATCAATACTTGTAAAAGAGAGTGAGAGTTTAGAGAAATTGACACCAATAGAGGACCGGATTAGTTGGAGCCGGTCCCCCCTCCAATAGGCATTTGTATTATAGATTCTTCCATGATGGAAGACTTGTTTACAATACAACTGTTTGTGTTCCTTGAGACCTTCTTGATGAGATGAAGATGGTAAGCTTCACTCACCAAGCATTAGCATAACTACAACAATAAACATGATTAGCATGAACTTGAAAAATGCCCAGTCTCAATCCCAAGACCTCAAACACCATGAAAGGTGCAGAGAGCTAGTAGGGAGTGATGAGGAAGAGAGAAGTAGAAGTAGCTCTACTAGAAAGAAATAACCCCTTGCACATAATCACTCATAGCTCTTGTAGAATAGCTTAGCATAGAGTTAATGGAGGTTAGAGAGATTGATAAGCAAGCATAAGCATTCTCTTGTGTGGATTTGCATCCATAGCCAAGAGCTTGTGGTAGTAGGCACTCAACTTCTCAAGCTTGGAGAAGGAGATGGAATCCTTGATTCACAAGAGTGTGTGAAGGGAAGAATTAAGGAGAGAGAGCCCGTGGGAGACTCAAATGAGAGAGAGATAGAGCTAGCTAGGTCGACCCCCTTTCCTAGGCCTCCTTTGAAGCTGATTGGGCCAAGTAGCCCTCTAGCCAATGAGAGCTGGGCTCCCATTGGGGCAAGGTGTGTAGCCTCTTGACAAGTGTCCTTCTTTCTCTTTGTGAGGCTAAGCTAGCACCCCCCTTGCTTAAGCACAACCCCTATCTGCTTGAGTAGTGTGTCTCTACACTGACAAGTGGCCCCTTTCCTTTCATAAGGGTATGTGTCCTTGGTGAGGTGCTCACTTACTATCTACCCCCCCCCCCCCTTTGTAGGGCTCGCCCCCTCTTTAATAGCAAGTATTTTGAACTTGGTAAGCAGGCAGCCCCCCTGCCTAAGCACAGCCCTAGCTTAAGCAAGCTACCCCCTTGCCTGCTTGGACTTTAGTGACTAAAGAGTAAAATTTTAAAGACTATGTCCTAAAGCTTTTAACACTTACCTTTGGAGGATTTAATGAAGACAAACCTAAGGTCTTTTGCTCCATTAGTTAACCTTTCTCTTTGATAGACCTTTTCTCATATGGGCCCCTTTACCATTGGCCCCGTGCTTAAATAGATCTATAAGATCATCTATATCTTAACCCTTGTTCCCGTTTATTCTTCCACATTAAATGATCAGTTTAATATGAGAAAATCATTTGGGTTGGTCAGATATTAGATTTTATGACAATAGGACCAAAGATCCTGGATCTAAACATGAAGAATCCTGTGTAGAAAGCTTTCTTGAATGCTTGCATGTAGTAGAAGGGTAAGAGAGTCACTCTAGAAAACCATAGAGTACTTCATCTGTTGACTGATATGTAGATCATAGCAAAGTCCTTGATTGACCTCAAGGAAGGACATCCATGGTGCATCAATTTGCTTTGCTTGATGAAAGGTCTGGATGCATGTCGAAATCACCTTGGCAATCTTTTTAAACATTATACATGAATCTTTTTGAAGATTTTAACTACTTTGGAGAGGGTTTGGACCATGTAGTCGTCTGTAGCTCTACCTTTGGGTGTACTCAGTCATAGGTAGGTCAACCATGTTGGATATTTGACTACCCTAGCTCCATACTCTTGGAACTGGGAAGAAGTTAGGGTCCTTTTATATTTCAGGTGGTGCGTGAGTGTAGAGGATGAGGTACCTTGAGTGTCATTTGCGCCAGTACATCCACCAAGTTGGGTGTGGATCGGCATTGTTTGCAGCTTGATCTTTGACTAGTCTCTCCTTTACCTTGAGGATTCCATGCTTGATCACTAGAAATGGGTGAGATTGATGGTGGCATGTTTTTTTGATCTACTTGGAAGTAATTTGGGCAATATTTGCACAATGGAGAACATGTTGTTCCCACACCATGGATTCCCTCAAGGTGTCTTCTGTTTCTATCTCTATATTGACTTTAAGGGCTTTTTTAGCCTTGCTGGTGAATTTAACTATGGGACCTTGCTTGGCCTCTAGCTTAATTGTTGAGGATTCTAGGGCCAATGTAGTTGGATATGTCTCTTCCTCTAGCTTTAAGAAGTCTAGTGCCCAAGTCTCCTTTGGCAGTATGTTAGGCACTCCCTCTTCTTGTAGCCTTTAAGATACTCTTGAGTTGCTGCTAGTGCTGCTTACAGTTTAGCTACTTGCTTTTGGTGTTGCTCTTCTTTGGTCATGAATGAGAGAGATAATTCTCTTTGCTACATTTTCTCTAGCTTCAACTCTCTTTCTAGGTCCTTTGTCTGCATCTCAAGTGCTTCGTAGGAAAGGCTAGAGCCTTGCTCTCATAAATACTAATATCTAATAATTTCAAATGATTCTCTCATGTTAAACTGATCATTTAATATGGGAAGTACTAGGGGAGTAAGAGCTAGAATATTGGCGAGGCTGCCAGACCGGTCTCTGTCAGGGATCCAAAGGAGGGAAAATAGGGATCCAAAGGGGGACCGTCTGAAAAAGAGCAATGTGCTTCAATGGGGCTTAAAAGACCTAAGGTCCAAATCTGACTTCCATAAGCTAAGGTTCCAAAACTCATTAATCCAATGGCCAAAGCAAGGGGAAATTTGGATGGTCATGGGAAGACTAAAAAGTCTTCCCACATCCCTAGGAAGGAGGGGGCGAGCCCTTTAGTAGGGGATGAGTGAGAAACACACACACACTCACTCCAAGGCTCCCCCTTTACACAAATGGAATAATGGACCCATGTCAAGTTCCTAGGCCAGTTGCCCCCAACCTCCCCTCAAATCCTATTGGATGGCCATAAAGGCGGAGCAATGAGAATCAGGCTAGATTAAAATTAGTCTAATCAATTTAAAAATGCTTGATAAAAGAACCAATATAAATCAAGCTCCCCAGAAGACTATTGGACAATCTACCAAGGGGTCCAATGAGAATTCAACAACCCATTGGCTTGCCTGACCTAAGGCTCTCACAAAAGGGGATAGGGGGACACATGTCACAAGGCTAGCAGTTATGCTTCTAAATTGTCAGTGGCTAAGCTTTGCAGGATCCAATAGGATGCCAGCATGATTAAATAGCAAGAGGGGTTCACCAAGATGAGGGAAGAGGCTTCATTTTACTCTAACTCATTGCCACACACATACACACACACACAACTCATGTGTGCAAGAAGAACTCCATGTCCTTCTCCAAGCATTGAGAAGTAGAGGCCTACACCAACAACTCTTGGCTATAGAATGCAAATCCAACCAAGAGCCAAGGTTCAATGGCATGCTCGTCTCCTCTACCATGCTAATTACTAAGCTAAGCTATGCCGTTAGAGTGATTATGTAAGGATAATAATTCTTTCTTGGAAGATACCTCTTCTTCCTCTCAATCTATCCTCATTCATTGCTAGCTCTCAACCATTTTTGAAGGTGTGGGAGGTCTTGGGACTGAGGCTAGGGACACTAGGTGTGTTTTTCAAGCATAATTTGGTGCATGAAGCTTCCATCTTCATTGCACCAGCGAGTTTTGTCAAGGAGCACAAGAATTGTATTGTACAAAAGTCTCCTTTGATGGGAGAAGCTATAATACAAAGCCTTTATTGAGGGGGGAACGACTTCATGTAAATTCGGTCCTCAACTGTTGTCAATTGTTCTATTTCTCTCTATTTTCAAGTATTTTCAATGCCAAATTAGCTAGGTGTAAATTTCTTGGTTGCTTTCTCAAATTAAGTACTCTCTTTATGCTCATTAGGAACTTGTCCTTAATGAAATGCTCACTATGTTATCAATTTCCACTACACACAAGTTATTAGTGCATTACAAGTTACATTGATATCAGAGCTATTGGTTTCTCTTTTCTTGCTCAAGAAGAGAGGTCCTCAAGTTTGCTACAAATGGTTGGTGTTATTAATTGCAAAAGAGTAAGTAGAATAGGGATTTTTCATCCTTGAACCACGCTTACTTTATGTAGTTAACGGGGATACCATCGTGAGCTATGGTCTTAATAATGGAGTCCTACGGGTCTTGCCTATGGCTTAACCATTATTGAGCTATTAGAAGCTTGACAAGAACCGGTGCTATCTTGGCTCTATTGACACCTCTCTTCTATTATTTGCAATTAATAATATTTGAGCCATGTGTATAGATGCTTGAGTGCTCATCTTTGAAGGTAAAGAGGAGTTTCAACTAGGGCTTGAAGTGCCAAATTACAAGTAAAAGTTTACAGCTAAAATTTGCTAGTATGGCTGATAAAGGAAAAGAGATTGAAATGAATGTTGATAGCTTTGATTTTGCTAAAGAGCAACTAATGATGTCCCTATGCTTGTAAGCTATCTTGTTTCTAGGCTTCAACAAGCCCTGGCAACCCATCTCTCCAAGATAAAGTGCTACAACAATTGCGAACCCATGGTATTCTCCAAACTCCCCACCAAGAAGAGAGAGTACCTAGGAAGCCTCCAAAAGAAGACTCTCTTCAATAAGGGAAGAAAAAGAGGATATGTACGAAGGGCTCAAAAATCTACTACTCGATGACGATCTCCTTCCTAAAGGAGAACCCAAGTTTCAATGGTAGATCCCCCACCAAAAGAACAAGAAAGAAGTGAGTCTCTTGCCACCTCGATAGAGATGGCTCCATGAAGATGACGGGAAAAATGCTCTCCAACACCCCCTAAACGGAGAAGACCATCACATACTTCTCTACACCATAATTCAAAGAGGGATAAGAGAAAACAAGAGAAGAAAAAGGCGAGAAAGAGGTCACCCTCGTCTCCATCTTCTTCATCCTCTTCCTCTTCTGAAGAAATGATGGTGCAGACAAGGAGGAACAAGAGAAGAAAAAGGCGAGAAAGAGGTCACCCTCTTCTCCATCCTCCTCATATTCTTCCTCTTCTGAAGAAAGTGATGGTGCAGCTCTTGAACCACCTAAAAAGAAGAGGCCATAGGAAACCCTATGCCGCCTGGAAGAGGTCATCCAGGCTCAACAAGTTCAAAGAGGGAGGAAAGAACATCTCTTTCCTTACCTACGATGGCACTTTTGGTGCTATGGACAAAGGCTTGGCCTTTATCCAACAATTCGATGCGGCGTTTGGAGATGAGGGCTTCACGGAGTCCTCTAAGCTACGTCACGTAGCCATGCATTTTCAAAAGTCCGCCAGGAAATGGTGGTCTAGCGTACAAGCAAACGGTGAAGCTCCACGAACATGGAGCTTCCATCATGAAGCAGGTTTTGGCTACGGATGCCGAAGACAGAGTACTCACCGAATGGTGAAGCTTGAAGCTCTCTCCCTATAAATCTATTCACAAATATGTAGACAAGTTTTGAGATTTACATCTCAAAAACACTATCTTCAAAAAGATGGATTTTGGAGAGAAAAAACAACAATTTTGTGCAGGTTTTACTGAAGATATGGTGGAGTATGTCAACTCCAAAGGCCATGCACCTTATCTGCGGTCATACACCATACCATGGTGGCTTCACAAATCAATTTCCAACAAGGGGCTAAGAGAAATCTTAAGCCCACGGAAAACAGGGACCATAATAACGAGCTTAAGGGGAAGGACCATGTTCAAAAGTCTCTCAAAGGCAACACCAACATCAACAAAGCCAAGGAGAAGGGAGTTTATAAAGGCAAAAATAAACTCTCTCCTAAAGAGCTAGAGCATTATCATAATTGGGAAATTGGGGCTCCATGTCAAAGCTATGTGGACAAGGAGGATTTCTTTATCTCTTCTCTCAAGCACAAGGATGTAATCCTAGGGGAACCATCGCTTGATTGCATGGCTGCCAATGTTAAATTCCCTGAGGGGCAAATCTAATTTAGGTTCAGGGAAAAATATATGTACATAGATGCTAAGGAGTTGGGTAACACCATACCCATTGTACATACGCAAGCTTTCAATAATTCAATAAAGAGCTTAGTTTTTGTGTACATGATCTTTATTAAAGATTCTCAAAATGAACCTATTGTTTTAGCAAAAGAAAATATAAACAATCAAAAGGAATTAGAGTTATCCAATTTTCTCAAGGGATTTCAAGATGTTTTTATTGACAACATCCCTTGTGAACTACCTCCAAAACGAGGCAGTGATGACCATGCAATTAAACTTCTTCTAGGAAGTTCACTGCCTAATAAACCACCTTATTGAATTTCTCAAGCTCAACAAAAAGAGATTATACGGGCAAGTGCATGAGTTAGTTGAGAAGGGCATGGTTAGGCCTAGCTCATCTCCACTTTGTTCACCAGTGTTATTAGTGCAAAAGAAAGACGGCACATATCATATGTGTGTTGACTATAGGTCACTAAATAGGATCACTATCAAGAATAGGTTTCCTGTTTGACGGGTAGAAGACATATTTGATAAGCTACAAGGGTTGCCCTACTTCAGTAGGATTGACCTAAAAAGTGGCTACCATCAAATAAGGATAGTTGATCAAGACATAGTACAGACCTAACAAAGAAAAATGCTAGGTATATATGGTCCACCAAGGAGAACAATGCTTTCAAAAAGCTTAAAGAAAAACTAATCTCTCAAGGCCATTTTAGGTCCAATGCGACACGTGTGGTAATTGCCTTGGAGCTGTTTTGCTCCAAGAAGGGCACGCCATAGCCTATGAAAGTCAACGGCTCGACCCTGTTGAACAAGCTCTAGGCATATATGAGAAGGAACTCTTAGCAGTTCTACATGCTCTAGATTTGTGGAAGCACTATTTATTGGGGACTCCTTCCATTTTGCAAACGGATCACCAAAGCCTTAAGTACTTTATGATGCATACCAAGCTCTCTGACAAACAGATGAGGTGGGAAAATTTCCTTTTGCAATTTCATTTTCATATTGCTGGCAAGCATAATCAAGTAGCCAATGCACTCTCAAGACGGCCGAGACTGAATGCGGTATCCATAGAAACTCACAATGATCTATCTTCTATGATAGATGAGTATGCTATTGATCCTGATTTTACAGATGCGATTTCAGCCCTTGCACTAGGGAAGAAAGAGGAACCATTTACCCTACAAGATGGTTATCTTCTCTATGGCAATAGACTATGCATTACTAACTCACTACGTGAGAAAGTAATGTATGAATCTCATGCTGCTCCTTATGCAGGGCATACAGGGATTCAGTCTACCTTAAAAGGGATAGAAACATATTTTGATTGGACTACCATGAAAGAAAACATACAAGAGTATGTTTCAAAACGTGTGGTATGCCAAAAGATGAAGTTTGATAGAGGGAAGCAACCTGGATTGCTTCGACCTTTGCCAATCCCTAATTCATCGTGGGAGAGCATATCCATGGATATTATCTTTGGATTACCCAAGTCTATCCATGGGAATACACGAATATGGATGATAGTAGACATGTTTATCAAACAAGCACATTTCATACTTGTCAAAAAGTCTATCAAAGCCCATCAAATGGCAACCCTCTTTTTATCACAAATCTTCAAGTACCATGGCTTGCCAATGTCCATAGTGTTGGATAGAGATCCTAGAATGACCAGTAACTCTTGGAAGGGTCTCTTTGAGAATTTAGGTAGAAGGCTAAACTTCTCTTTGGCCTATCATCCCCAAACGGATGGCCAAAGTGAAATAGCTAACCTAAAAATTCTTGATCTACTAAAATCTTACGTCATAGAAGTAAATCAAAAGTCCCAATGGGAGAAGTACTTAACCTTAGTGGAGTATGCTTACAATAACATTGTACATACTTCCTTGGTAAAAGCACCTTTTGAGGTGATAGAGGGAAGATCAAAAAGTCCCTTGCTACTAAAAGTACATGGAAAGATCTTTGCTGCAGATGAATATAGACGAGACCTGCAAAAATATTTCCAAAAGATTAAGGATGCTATATCCATCTCTCAGCAAAGGCCAAAAGCTGCTGCTGGTAAGCACAGAGGATCCCTAGCCTTTAAACAAAATGATTGGGTCTTGCTCAAGTTTCCCAAGGCTCGATTAAGGCACAAAACATGCAAGAATCCTATAGGACACCAAAAGTACTATGCTAAAATAGCAAAAAGGTACTATGGTCCCTTTCAAATTCTTCGGCCAATCGATGAGATGACCTATCAACTCAAGTTGCCCAACCATTGGCTCATGCACAATGCTTTCTTCGTGAGCATATTTAAGCCTTACAAAGAATACCCACCTCAAGAAGCAATCATTGAAGACCCACTAGAGATCGAGGACCAAGAAGAGGTGCTGCAGTCCGAGTCCATTCTCCTACATGAAGACAAGGTATTACGAGGCGGTAAGACTATCCGATGATATCTTATCAAGTTTAAAAATTATCCTTTTGAATATGCTAGATGGATGCAAGACATACAATTAAAGGATAACCTAAACCTTGTCAATACTTACAATGGCTCCCTACAATAAGCAAATGTATATATGTATAAATGAACAAAGTTTTTGTCTAATAAGACTCTCTTTTTCTTTATTGTGCTCACATGTTAATGAGTATGCTTTGTGGAGACGACGTCTCCCAAACACCAAGTAGAGCTTGCCACTCTACTATGGAAAATTAATACGGACTAATGTGCAGACATGCTTGTGGCAGCTAAGGCTCTCAAGCACCAAATGGAATAGTCATCCATTCTGGAACGGTGTCATAGGGTAAAAAAGGGATCCTCTACTTGCTAGCAAATGGACTAATGACTAGGATTTATCTTCTCTACCTCATAGTCGTCCTCGACTATGATTTCGGGAGAGAGTTAATGTCATAAAAACTAATATCTAATACTCCCAAATTATTTTCTCATGTTAAACTGATCATTTAATATGGGGAAGTACTAGGGGAGTAAAACCTAGAATATTGGTAAGGCTGCCAGACCGATCTCTGTCAAAGATCCAAAGGAGGGAAAATAGGGATCCAAAGGGAGACAGTTTGCAAAAGAGAAATGTGCTTCAATGGGGCTTAAAAGACCTAAGGTTCAGCTCCATTAAGACTTCCCTAGGCTAAGGTTTCAGAAATTAACTCAATAATCCAATGGCCAAAGCAAGGGGAAATTTGGATGGTCATGGGAAGACTAAAAAGTCTTCCCACATCCCTAGGAAGGAGGGGGCGAGCCCTTTTAGTAAGGTATGAGAGAGAAACACACACACACACACACACTTCAAGGCTCTCACTTTACACAAAGGGAATATTGGACACATGTCAGGTTCCTAGGCCAAATGCCCCCAACCTCCCCTCAAATACTATTGGGTGGCCATCGAGGTGGACCAATGAGAATTAGGCTAGAGTAAAATTAGCCTAATCAATTTAAAAATGCTTGATAAAATAAGCAATAGAAATTAAGCTCCCTAGAAGACTATTGGATAGTCTACCAAGGGGTCCAATGAGCATTCAGCAGCCCAATGGCTTATCTGATTCCTATTGGCCAAAAAGACTAAGAGGTTTAATGAGAGTTTAATTGAATTATTTAATTACCTAAGGCTCTCACAAAAGGGGAAAGGGGGACACATGTCACAAGGCTAGCAATTATGCTTCTAAATTGTCATTGGCTAAGATTTGCAGGAGCCAATAGGATGCCAGCATGAGAAAAAAGCAAGAGGGGTCAAACAAGATGAGGAAAAAGGCTGCATTTACTCTAACTCATTGCCACACACACACACACACACACACACACACACACAACTCATGTGTGCAAGAAGAACTCCATCTCCTTCTCCAAGCATTGAGAAGTAGAGGCCTACACCAACAACTCTTGGCTATGGAATGCAAATCCAACCAAGAGACAAGCTTCAATGACATGCTCATCTCCTCAACCATGCTAATTACTAAGCCAAGCTATGCTATTAGAGTGATTATGTGAGGAAATTACTTCTTTCTGGTAAGATACCTCTTCTTCCTCTCAATCTATCCTCTAGCTCTCACCATTTTTGAAGGTGTCACTACAACATAATATCAAGATATCGATGCAGTATATATTGACGGCCGTACCTTTCACGTGGATATCAACGTACTTTCATCCCGTAGATATATGCGTCGGAATGTCCGTCGATATGCGTGTGGAAATACGTGTGGAAAGGCATACTTTTCCACGCGTATATCGACGGATATTCCCACGAGTATATCGACGCACATTTCGACGCAAAATAATTGGGGAAAAAAAGGGAAACCCGCGCGCAGGGGCCATTTTCGCCTGCGACACGCGTGCTCAGATCTTGGCCAAAACCTGCTGCGCAGTTATTATGAAACTCTCCCCCCCCCCCCCCCCCCCCCCCCCCCCCCCCCCCTCTCTCTCTCTCTCTGCATCGTGTGTGTGTGTGTGTGTGTGTAGGAAAGAGATAGAGAGAGAGAGAGAGAGAGAGAGAGAGAGAGAGAGAGAGAGAGCGGTGTGTGTGTGTAGGAGAGAGAGAGAGAGAGAGAGAGAGAGAGAGAGAGAGAGAGAGAGAGAGAGAGAGAGCGGTGTGTGTGTAGGAAAGAGAGACAGAGATAGAGAGAGAGACAGAGAGAGAGAATTGTGTGTGGGTGTGTGTAGGAAAGAGAGAGAGAGAGAGAGAGAGAGAGAGAGAGAGAGAGAGAGAGAGAGAGAGAGAGAGAGAAGTGTGTGTGTGTGTAGGTAATCAAAGAGAGAGAGAGAGAGAGAGAGAGAGAGAGAGAGAGAGAGAGAGAGAGAGAGAGAAACGTGTGTGTGTGTGTAAGAAACTAAAGAAGGAGAGAGAGAGAGAGAGAGAGAGAGAGAGAGAGAGAGAGAGAGAGAGAGAGAGAGAGAGAGAGAGAGAGAGAGAGAGAGAGAGAGAGAGAGCGGTGTGTGTGTAGGAAAGAGAGACAGAGATAGAGAGAGAGACAGAGAGAGAGAATTGTGTGTGGGTGTGTGTAGGAAAGAGAGAGAGAGAGAGAGAGAGAGAGAGAGAGAGAGAGAGAGAGAGAGAGAGAGAGAGAGAGAGAAACGTGTGTGTGTGTGTAAGAAACTAAAGAAGGAAAGAGAGAGAGAGAGAGTTGTGTGTGTGTGTGTGTGTGTAGAAAATTAAAGAGAGAAAGAGAGAGAAATGTGTGTGTGTAAATAAGAAACTAAAAATCTAGAGAGACAAAGAGAGAGAAGTGTGTGTGCGTGTAGGAAATTAAAGAGAGAGAGAAAAATGTATGCGTAGGAAATTAAAACTAGAGAGAGAGAGAGAGAGAATTAATGTATGCGTAGGAAATTAAAATTAAAGAAAGAGAAATGAAATGAAATGTTATATTAACGTCTTCAAAAGGCCAAAGTGACCTATGAGACCAGAAAGTTACAACGTGGTGGATCTGATACAAAGTCAGAGTAACAAGATGACAAAATGACAAAATAAAATATTATGGAATCCTTAACTGCTAGGTGTGGACTAAGCAGCTAAAAGAGCTAGCTGGGATAGGTAGATCATGGGAGATCCAGCATCGGTCGCTGGCGGATCTCATCAATCTCCTCCATGGTCAGTACTTTGACCGGGCGTTGTGCATGTCGAGACAAAGTGACCTGGATCCTCTGATGTAGCCTCTGTCGATGTTGTGTAGTCCTCCCGAGTTGTGGGCGTCTGGATCTCCCTAGCTCAGTCGCTCGTTCGATCAGTAGAGAGATAGGGAAGTAGAGAGCGAGAGAGAGAGAGAGAGAGAGAGAGAGAGAGAGAGAGAGAGAGAGAGAGAGAGAGAGAGAGAGAGAGAGAGAGAGAGAGAGAGAGAGAGATAGGAAAATAGAGAGAGAGAAAGAGATAGGGAATAGAGAGAGAGAGAGAGAAAGAGAGTGATATATATATATATATATATATATATATATATATATAGAGAGAGAGAGAGAGAGAGAGAGAGAGATAGGGAAGTGGAGAGTGAGACAGAGAGAGAGATAGCGAGATCGAGATCAAGAGAGAAAGATAGATAGTGAGAGCGAGATCTAGAGAGAAAGAATGAGAGATAGGGTACGTAGACAGAGAGAGAGAAATAGAGAGATAGAGAGTGATATATATAGAGAGAGAGGAGAGAGAATTAACTAGAGATAGCTACAGAGGTAGAGAGAGAGAGATAGATAGTAGATAGAGAAAGAGAGAGAGAAAGAGCTAGGTTGGCTGACCAATTGTGTGAAAAGAACAGAAACTCTTTCTATCTCTCTCTCTCTCTCTCTCTAGAAGAAACTATGGAACTAAAAGAGGCAAAGGGGTTTTGCCCGCTACATGCATTGCCATGTATACCTGAGAGGCACGTATGTGTCTACCCATATAGGATTTGACCAATAAAGACGAGATTTTGACCCGATGGTCCTGATCTCCGTACACCTCTGGACCGAGGTGTACAGAGATTGGGCAAGACTAGAGAATGCGAGGTAGTTTACATTGTGAGGAGTATATATATTAAAAAAACATTCATAATCATTGTAGATGGCAATGTCATCAACTAACATGGAGGAAAAGATTGCATGCTCGTGCACGCTCTGCAAGTATCAAATCTTGCGCAAGTGTAGGATATGTAATAAGCATGTGCACAAGTACGGAGAGTTTGCTAGAGAAACCGTACAGAATGTACGATACGACTCCTACGGAACGGGCATTGATTTTCGCGACATAGCACCTACATCTGAGAGAGAGAAAAAGGATTATGCGTGAAGGTCCTACCAATATAGAGCCAAGGATGGAAGCAGAAAAGGGCTTACAGACACTAGACGACGGCATGGAGGAGATGTTGGATGCCTTCTTCCAGACAAGCGAAGAGAACGCTAACGAAGCTACACTAGAAGCCGTGCGCCTATCTCCTGAAGACATGTTGACGAAGTTGGCATGTCAACCAATCTATGAAGGTGCCAAAATATCTGTGCTTCGTACTTGTCTGGCGTTTTTGAATCTTCAGTCAGTGTACGGGTGGTGAGATGCAAGTGTCACTGCTTTGTTTAGGTACGTAATTTACAAAAGAGATTTTTCGATTGCAATGGTGACATGCTTGGAGAGCTTTTTAATTTAATGTGGCTTAAACAGGTTGTTGCAGGAGCAACTTCTCCCGGCTGGCAATGAAATGCCCTCCTCCAAGCCAGACGCAAAGCAACTATTGACCTCATTTGGCTTGGACTACAACAAGATTCATGCATGTCCAAATGATTGCATTCTTTTTTGCAATGAATTCGCAGATTGTCTGTCGTGTCCTAAGTGCGGAGCAATGTACTACAAACAAGATGTGGTTGGCGAGACAGTGCCACCTAAAGTGTTGCGGCATTTCCCTATTATTCCTAGGCTAAAAAGCATGTTTTGTTGTTGTTCCATTGCAAAGTTGATGCGGTGGCATTCTACGAATAGATCCACTGACGCAACATTTAGGGTGCCCGGTGATTCAAAGTCTTGGAGGCACATTGAAGATACCTCGCCACATTTTAAGAGTGAACCACGCAATTTGTGTTTTGGCATGGCAATGGATGGAGTCTGTAACATTTAATGGCCTAAAATCTTTTGTGTAGCGGAATTTAGCATGAACATAGTGGGCATTTCATTAGAGTTGATTCTTAATGAGAATTACAAGAGTGCTTGGGTGGAGAGAGCAACAAAAAGCATAACACCTAGTTAGATAGCATCGACAATACTTTCAAAAGAGAGAGCAATTAAGCTATTGACAACAGTTGAGGACCGGATTTGCATGGAGCCGGTCCCCCCTCCAAAAGGCTCTGTATTATGGTTTCTCCCATCAAGAGAGACATTGTACAATACAATTCTTTGTGTTCCTTCAAGACTAGCTAGTGCAATGAAGATGGAAGCTTCATACACCAAGCAAAACACTTAATCAAACACAACTTGAATTATCCCCGTTCACAGACCCAAGACCTCACACACCTTCGAAGATGGTGAGAGCTAGCAGGGTATGAGAGTAGATTGAGAGGAAAAAGAAGTATCTTACGAGAAAGAAGTACATCTCCTCACATAATCACTCATATTAGCATAGCTTAGCTTAGTAATTAGCTTGGTAGAGAAGATGAGCATGCATTGAAGCTTGGCTCTTGGTTGGATTTGCATCCACATGCCAAGAGAGTGTTGATGTAGGCTTCTATCTCACAAGCTTGGAGTAGGTGATGAGCTCTCCATTAAAGCTTGGGAGGAGATAGAGTATTTTTCCTTCACACATGGTCAAGTGTGAGAGTGTGTGTGTCAATGCCACGCAAAAATCAGCCCCCCCCCTCTCTTGGGCGAGCCCTAGATGCTAAGTAAGTCTGGCTTTTGCCTCATTGGACCTCCCCAGGTCAAGCCAATAGGGATTAAGCAGCATAAGTGATAGCCTTCTGACATGTGTCCCCCTTTCCCCTTTTGTGAGAGCTTTAGGTAATTAAATATTTAAACTAAACTCTCATTGGACCCCTTTGCCTCCTGGCCAATAGGAATCAGGCAAGCCATGGGGCTCCTGAATGCTCATTGGACCCCTTGGGAGACTGCCCAATAGTCTTCTAGGACACTTAATTCTTATTGGTTTCTTTTATTAAATGTTTTTAAATTAATTAAACTAGATTTACTCTAGCTTAATTCTCATTGGTCCACTTCAAGGGTCTTCCAATAGGAATTGGGCACACCTTGTGGGCATCTGGCCTAGGGAGCTGACATGTGTCCCTCATTCCCTTTGTGTAAAGGGAGCCTGTGTGTGTGTGTGTGTGGCTTTCTCTCTCATCCCCTAGCTTTGGGGCTCGCCCCCTCCCATGTAGGGATATGCAAAGACTTTTAGGGCACACACTAAGCATCCAATTTTCCCTAGGGTTGACCTTTGGACACAACCTTTGAATTTTGGAACCTTAGCATTTTGGAAGTCTTAATGGGCTGAACCTTAGGGTCTTTTTGGCCCATTGTTTCACATGGCTCTTTTGCAGATGGCCCCCCCTTTGGATCCCTATTTTCCCTCCTTTGGATCCCTACTGTGGCCGGTCTGCTAACTTAACCAATATTCTAGCTTTTTCTCCCTTGGCACTTCCCCACATTAAATGATCAGTTTAATATGAGAAAATCATTTAGGAGAATTAGATATTGATTATTATGACATTACCTCTCTCTTGAAATCATAGTCGTCCTCGACTATGGTGTAGAGAAGATAAAGCATACGCATGAGTCCTTTTCTTAGCGGGTAGAGGATCCCTATGTTACCCTACGACATCATTCCCTAATGGATGACTAGTCCATTTGGCGCTTGAGAGCCTGAGGTTGCCGCAAGCATGTCTGCACATTAGTCCTATCAGTCTTCCATAGTAGAGTGACAAGCTCTACTTGGTGTTTGGGAGACGTCGTCTCCGCAAACTTGATCTAAGCATGCATACTACTTCATTTTTGTGCACAAATAAAGAAAAAGAGAGTCTTATAAGACAAAAATTTTTGTTCATTTTTATCATTTTGTACATTTGCTTACTCTTGGGAAACATTGTAAGCATTGACAAGGTTTAGGTTATCCTTTAATTGTATGCCTTGCATCCATCTAGCATCTTCAAAAGGATAATTCTTAAACTTAATAAGATATCGTCTGATAGTCTTACCGCCTCTTAATACCTTGTCTTCATGTCGGAGAATGGACTCGGCTGCAGCACCTCCTCGTGGTCCTCGATCTCCGGTGGGTCTTCAATAGTTGGTTCTTGAGGTGGCTCTCCTTTGTAAGGCTTTAAGAGGCTCACATGAAAAGCATTGTGTATGAGCCAATGATTGGGCAACTTAAGTTGATAGGCCATCTCATTGATTGGCCTAAGAATCTGGAAGGGACCATAGTACCTTTTTGCTAGTTTAGCATAGTACTTTTGGTGGCCCGTAGGATTCTTGCCCGTAGTGTGCCTTAATCGAGCCTTAGGAAACTTTAACAAGACCCAATCGTTTTCTTTAAAGGCTTGGGCTCTTCTGTGCTTGTCAGCAGCAGCCTTTTGCCTTTGCTGTGAGATAGAGATAGCATCCTTAATCTTTTGGAAAGATTCTTGTAGGTCTCGGCTATACTCATCTGCAGCGAAGATCTTCCCATGTACCTTAAGTAGCAAGGGACTTTTTGATCTTCCCTCAATTACCTCGAAAGGTGCTTTTCCTGTAGAAGTATGTACAGTGTTATTGTAAGCATACTCTACTAAGGGTAAGTACTTCTCCCATTGGGATCTTTGATCTACTTCCGTTACATAGGCTTTTAGTAGATCGAGAATAGTTAGGTTAGCTATTTCACTTTGGCCATCAGTTTGTGGATGATAGGCCGAAGAGAAGTTTAGCCTTGTTCCTAAATTCTCAAAGAGACCCTTCCAGAAATTACTGGTCATTCTAGGATCTCTATCCGACACTATGGACATTGGCAAGCCATGGTACTTGAAAATTTGTGAAATGAAGAGGGTTGCCATTTGATGGGCTTTGATAGTCTTTTTGACAGGTATAAAATGAGCTTGTTTACTGAACCTGTCTACTATCGTCCATATTCCCGTATTCCCATGGATAGACTTAGGCAATCCAAAGATAAAATCCATGGATATGCTCTCCCAAGGTGAATTAGGGATTGGCAAGGGTTGAAGCAATCCAAGTTGCTTCCCTCTATCAAATTTTGTCTTTTGACATACCACACATTTGGAAACATACTCGTGTATGTTCACTTTCATGGTAGGCCAATAGAAATATGTTTCAATTCCCTTTAGGGTAGACTGAATCCCTCTATGCCCCGCATATGGGGGAGCATGAGATTCATACATTACTTTCTCACGTAGTGAGTTAGTAACGCATAGTCTATTGCCATAGAGAAGATAACCATCTTGTAAAGTAAATGGTTCTTCTTTCTTCCCTAATGCAAGGGCTGAAATCACATCTCTAAAATCGGGATCAATAGCATACTCATCTATCATTAAAGATAGATCATTGTGAGTTGCTATGGAAACCGCATTCACTCTCGGTCGTCTTGAGAGTGCATCGGCTACTTGATTATGCTTGCCAGCAATGTGAGCAATATGAAAATGAAATTGCGAAAGGAAATTTGCCCACCTCATTTTTTTGTCGGAGAGCTTGGTCTGCGTCATGAAGTACTTAAGACTTTGGTGATCCGTTCGCAGAATGAAAGGAGTCCCCAATAAATAGTGCTTCCATGAGTCTAAGGCATGTAGAACTGCAAGGAGTTCTTTTTCGTATATGCCTAGAGCTTGCTCAACAGGGTCGAGCCTTCGACTCTCATAGCCTATGGCGTGCCCTTCTTGGAGTAGAACAGCCCCAAGGCAATCACCACAAGCATCACATTGGACCTCAAATGGTTTTGAGAGATCCGGTAGTGTAAGCACAGGTTGAGAGATAAGCTTTTCGAAAGCATTGTTCTCCTTAGCAGTCCACGTATACCTAACATTTTTCTTTGTTAGGTCATGTAATGGTCCCGCAATTTGTGAGAACTTTTCTATGAAGCGTCTATAGTATGCACACATACCTATAAAGCTTCTTAGTTCATGAAGATTCCTTGGTTTAGGCCATCCTTTTATTACCTCTAACTTAGATGGATCCATTTGGATTCCATCTTGAGAGATAATGTGACCTAAATATTGAATCTCTTGCAAGAAAAATTCACTTTTCTTTCGATTAACGCAAAGTTTATTCTCTCTTAAAACTTGAAATATTACCTGGAGGTGTTGCTTGTGTTCCTCCAATGAATTAGAGTAGATGATAATATCATCAAAGAACACTCCAGTGAAGGTTCGATGAGGCCTGAACAGCTTCTCCATCAAGCGGTTAAATGTGGCTGGTGCATTAGTCAAGCCAAAAGGCATGACAATGTATTCGTAAAGACCAAATGTAGTACGAAATGCGGTCTTTACAATGTCTTGATCAACTATCCTTATTTGATGATAGCCACTTTTTAGGTCAATCCTACTGAAGTAGGTCGATCCTTGTAGCTTATCAAATAGGTCTTCTACCCGTGGAACGGGAAACCTATTTTGATAGTGATCCTATTTAGTGCTCTATAGTCGACACACATACGATATGTGCCGTCTTTCTTTTGCACTAATAGCACAGGTGAGCAAAATGGAGATGAGCTAGGCCTAACCATGCCCTTCTCAATTAACTCATGCACTTGCCGCATAATCTCCTCTTGTTGAGCTTGAGAAACTCTATAAGGAGGTTTGTTAGGCGGTGAACTTCCTGGAAGAAGTTCAATTGCATGGTCGTCATTACCTCGTTTAGGAGGTAGCTCACAAGGGATGTCGTCAATAAAGACATCTTGAAACCCCTTGAGAAAATTGGATAACTCTAATTCCTTTTGGTTGCTTTTATTTTTTTTTGCTAAAGCATTAGGTTCATTTTGAGAATCTTTAACAAAAATCATGTACACGGAAATAGAGCTCTTTATTGACTTGTTGAAAGCTGGTGTATGTACAATGGGGATGGTGTTACCCATCTCCCTAGCATCTATATACATGTCCTTTTCCCTGAACTTAAAGGAGATTCTCCTTTCAGGAAATTTAACATGGGCAGCCAGACGGTCAAACCATGGTGCCCCTAGGATTACATCCTCATGCTTGAGAGGAGAGATAAAGAAGTCCTCTTTGTCCACATAGCCTTGGACATGAAGCCTCAATTTCCCGATTAAGGGAGTGACTGAAGCTTCTTGCCCCTTGAAGGCACTGTCTGCGGGTAGGATATCTCCCATCTCGTAGGATTGTATGCCTAGCTTGGTGGCTAACTCCATAGATATGAAATTGTGAGTAGAACCAGGGTCAAAGAGAATAAAAGCATCATGTTCTCTTACCTTTCCCCAAGCATGGCATAGAGGAGATCCTTTGTGGTGAGTTTGGTGAATCTCCTCCTCTTGAATTTCAACCAAAGAAACTCTAGGAGGATCTTGGCGGTTGTTCTTTTGGGGACAAGCGCGGTACGCATGCCCTTGTTCGCCGCACTTGAAACACCGGTTATCTTTACGATAACGCTCAAGCTCTTCAGGAGAGAGTTTATTCTTTCCTTTGTAAACTCCCTTCTCTTTAGCTTTGTTGGAATTGCCCTTAGGAGACTTTTGGACATTGTCCTTCCCCTTAGGCTCATTGGAACCCTTGTTTTCCGGGGGCTTATTATTTCTTTTACCCCCCGTTTGGAAATTGATTCGCGAGGCCACCATAGTATGGTGTATTACCGCCGATATGGTATGTGGCCTTTGGGAGTTGACATACTCCGCCATTTCTTCGGTTAAGCCCGCACAAAATTGTTGCTTTTGCTCTCCAAAATCCAACTTTTTGAAGACAGTGGCTTTGAGTTGTAGGTCCCAAAACTTGTCTACATATTTGTGGATGGATTCATTGGGAGAGAGCTTTAAGCTTCGCCATTCGGTGAGTACTTTGTCTTTGGCATCGGTGGCCAAAAACTGCTTCATAATGGAACTCTTAAAGCCTTCCATGTTCGTGGAGCTTCACCGTTGGCTCGTAGGCTAGACCACCATTGTCTGGCGGACTTTTGAAAGTGCATAGCTACATGGCGTAGCTTAGAGGACTCCGTGAAGCCCTCATCTCCAAACGCCGCATCGAATTGCTGGATAAAGGCCAAAACTTTGTCTGTAGCACCGAAGGTGCCATCATAGGTAAGAAAAGAGATGCTCTTCCCTCCCTCTTTGAATTTCTTCAGCTTGGACGACCTCTTCCATGCGGCATAGGATTTCCTATGGCCTCTTCTTTTTGATGGTTCAAAAGTTGCACCATCACTTTCTTCAGAAGATGAAGAATTTGAAGAAGGTGGAGAAGAGGGTGACCTCTTTCTCGCCTTTTTCTTGTCTTGATCTTTGTTGTCTTCACCATAGCTTTCATAAGAGGAAGAGGATGAAGAAGATGGAGAAGAGGGTGTCCTCTTTCTCGCCTTTTTCTTCTCTTGCTTTTTATCATCCCTCTTTGAATTGTGGTGAGGAGAAGAATATGATGGTCTTCTCCGTTTTGGTGGTGATGGAGAGCGTTTAGCCCGCCGTCTTCGTGGAGCCATCTCCGCCGAGGTGGCGGGAGACTCGCTTCTTTCTCGTTCCTTCGGTGGAGGCTCTTGAGTTCTCCTTTGGGAAGGAGATGCATCATCAAGAAGTAAGTTCTTGAGCCCTTCATATGGATTCTCTTCTTCTTCCCGAATCGGAGAGAGACCTCTTTTGGTAGTCTCACAAGGAGGCTTCCTAGGTGTTCTCTCGTCATGGTGATGAGCTTGGAGAATCCCGTGAGCACGGAGCTGCCGTTGCACTTCACTTTGGAGAGATGGATTGCCCATGGCTTGTTGAAGCCTAGAAACAAGATAATTAACAAGCATTGAAGCATCATTAGTAGCTTGCTCATGAGCAAAATCAAAGTTATCAACATTAATTTCACTCTCTTTAATATTGTCAGCCATTCTAACAACTTTTTGGTGTAAACTTTTTAGGTGTACTTTGGCACTTCAAGCCCTAGTTGCTACTCCTCTTTACCCCTTTAGAAAAATCACTCAAGCTACTGTACCCGCGGCTCGAATACCATTAATTGCAAGGAATAGAAGAGAGGGTCTTTCGACACCAAAACAGCACCGGCTCCTGTCAAGCTTCTAATAGCTCAATAGTGGTTAAGCCGTAGGCAAGCCCCGTAGGACTCCACTATTAAGACCATAGCTCTCGACGGTGATGCCCCGTTAACTGCACAAAGGCAGGCGCACTGCAAGGCTGAAAAATCCCTATTCTACTTACTCACAGGCAATTAATAATACCAACCATTTGTAGCTAGCTTGAGGACCTCTCTTCTTGAGAAGGAAAAGAGAAACCTTGAGCTCTGATACCAATGTAACATTTAATGGCCTAAAATCTTTTGTGTAGCGGAATTTAGCATGAACATAGTGGGCATTTCATTAGAGTTGATTCTTAATGAGAATTACAAGAGTGCTTGGGTGGAGAGAGCAACAAAAAGCATAACACCTAGTTAGATAGCATCGACAATACTTTCAAAAGAGAGAGCAATTAAGCTATTGACAACAGTTGAGGACCGGATTTGCATGGAGCCGGTCCCCCCTCCAAAAGGCTCTGTATTATGGTTTCTCCCATCAAGAGAGACATTGTACAATACAATTCTTTGTGTTCCTTCAAGACTAGCTAGTGCAATGAAGATGGAAGCTTCATACACCAAGCAAAACACTTAATCAAACACAACTTGAATTATCCCCGTTCACAGACCCAAGACCTCACACACCTTCGAAGATGGTGAGAGCTAGCAGGGTATGAGAGTAGATTGAGAGGAAAAAGAAGTATCTTACGAGAAAGAAGTACATCTCCTCACATAATCACTCATATTAGCATAGCTTAGCTTAGTAATTAGCTTGGTAGAGAAGATGAGCATGCATTGAAGCTTGGCTCTTGGTTGGATTTGCATCCACATGCCAAGAGAGTGTTGATGTAGGCTTCTATCTCACAAGCTTGGAGTAGGTGATGAGCTCTGCATTAAAGCTTGGGAGGAGATAGAGTATTTTTCCTTCACACATGGTCAAGTGTGAGAGTGTGTGTGTCAATGCCAAGCAAAAATCAGCCCCCCCCCTCTCTTGGGCGAGCCCTAGCTGCTAAGTAAGTCTGGCTTTTGCCTCATTGGACCTCCCCAGGTCAAGCCAATAGGGATTAAGCAGCATAAGTGATAGCCTTCTGACATGTGTCCCCCTTTCCCCTTTTGTGAGAGCTTTAGGTAATTAAATATTTAAACTAAAATCTCATTGGACCCCTTTGCCTCCTAGCCAATAGGAATCAGGCAAGCCATGGGGCTCCTGAATGCTCATTGGACCCCTTGGGAGACTGCCCAATAGTCTTCTAGGACACTTAATTCTTATTGGTTTCTTTTATTAAATGTTTTTAAATTAATTAAACTAGATTTACTCTAGCTTAATTCTCATTGGTCCACTTCAAGGGTCTTCCAATAGGAATTGGGCACACCTTGTGGGCATCTGGCCTAGGGAGCTGACATGTGTCCCTCATTCCCTTTGTGTAAAGGGAGCCTGTGTGTGTGTGTGTGTGGCTTTCTCTCTCATCCCCTAGCTTTGGGGCTCGCCCCCTCCCATGTAGGGATATGCAAAGACTTTTAGGGCACACACTAAGCATCCAATTTTCCCTAGGGTTGACCTTTGGACACAACCTTTGAATTTTGGAACCTTAGCATTTTGGAAGTCTTAATGGGCTGAACCTTAGGGTCTTTTTGGCCCATTGTTTCACATGGCTCTTTTGCAGATGGCCCCCCCTTTGGATCCCTATTTTCCCTCCTTTGGATCCCTACTGTGGCCGGTCTGCTAACTTAACCAATATTCTAGCTTTTTCTCCCTTGGCACTTCCCCACATTAAATGATCAGTTTAATATGAGAAAATCATTTAGGAGAATTAGATATTGATTATTATGACAGAGTCAATCCATTTGGCTTGAGAATCTCATCATGGAGCACTTGGCATGTGTGCCTTATCAATTACAACCTCCCGCCGTGGCTTGCCATCAAGAAGGGTCATTTGATATTAACCTTGATTGTACTTGGTAAGTTCAAGGCAAAAAAAATAAATGTTTATCTAGCTCCAGTAGTTGACGAGCTCCAGGAGTTATGGCATGGGATCGACACAGCAGATGCGGTTGAACCAGTAGGACAACAGCATGCAAGGATCCATGGACTTCTTATGTGGACTATGCATGATTGGCCAAGATACGGAGAAGCTTCTGGTAATGGTTCTTGATTTACAAAATTCTCGCTATTCGCAAGCACTTTGCCTTGGCCTGATTCATGCTTTAATATATACAGGGCTAACAACTTCGGGATACAATGCATGTCCAATTTGCGGGCAGTCTTTGGATGTGTGCTATTCTTCCTCTCTTCGAAAGACAATTTATCAAGGCCACCACCGTTATCTTCCAGATGGCCATCACTTGCATGAAGGTCATCTTGGTCGCGTCGAATGTCGTCCTATGCATGTACAAGAGTGGTGTCGCCGATGGGAGCAACATGATGGGCAACCTGTTCCAGGAATGAAACATTTGTCCATTCTCCATACGTTGCCGTATTGGGGTGATCTACTAATTAACCATTTGCTGGATCCAATCCATATATTCAAGAATGTGGGAGAGCTCCTCTGGAAGACAATCATGGGAATGAAAGACAATCCAGCTTCACGAGATGATTTGCAGTCAGTTGGAAAGATGCCAGAGCTGTGGCCTTTCACCAATGCAGCTGGCCAAACAAAACTTCCAAGAGCACCATAGGTATTGCTAAAAAGCGAAGAGTGACAAGTTAAAAGGGTGATTTCAGAGTTCAAGACGCCATCAGGATATATGCAATGTCTCAAGACAGCATTCACCCATGACAATCAACTGTTAGGACTGAAATCGCACGACTGGCATAAGTTCTTGCAATTCATTCTTCCAATTGCGATCAAGGGGTGTTTAACGGAGGAAGTGCGGACCTGCATATACAAGATTTCAGAGCTAGTGCGGTGGATCTCTTCCAAGGAGATATAGGAGGAATCTATTGCAGTCGCAAGGGCTAACTTCATTGAGGCAGTTTGCATGATTAAGAAGTATCTACCCACGAGTTGCCTAACTATCCAAATGCACTTGCTCATCCATGTAGTAGATGAGGTTACAGTGGCAGGTACAGTCCACAGCCGTTGGATGTTCTTTCTAGAGCGGTTCATGAAAACACTTAAGGGTTTTATTAGCCAAAAAGCGCGTCCACAGGGGAGCATGGAAGAAGGATGGCTAGTGCAAGAGTCTCTTGTCTTGACAACCAAATTTCTATCCGTTTTTGACCTAGAAATGCCTCGATTGTGGAGCGATGAGGAGGATGCAAGACTGGTGGGAGAGGAGCCGCAAGGGCAAGGGGTGCCAAAGAAAATTAACAACACCATGCAAGAAAAGATCATGAAGCCCTGTATACTAAATTCAGAGCCGATACAAAAATGGCTTGAAAGGTACGAAGAAGAGAAAGAGAGATGCAATAGGGAGCGACACGAATTCAAGCGAAGCCGAACGACTAGAGGCTTACCCTTGCCAGACTATCTCGTTCCTCTACTTGAATTTCCCACAATGGCATGGTTGGACAAGACAGTGAGAGCAGCTTGACAGATCAGAGAACCCATATCTCTAGAAGAGGAAGAGCTGGCTATTGGATTTGACTGGAAGTATCATACATACATGGCACTGTGGTTACATGGAAAGCATTTCAGGACACAACACATTGACAGCAAAAGAAACACGTTTGACAATGGGGCAATGGTTAGTTTGACAATCGGGTAATGGTTAGTTTCATGCAAAAGAGCAGGGCCAATGCCAGAGACACGAATGAGAGCACTAGCAACCTGGATTATTGTGGTCTGGTGTCAGATATCCTGAAAGTCAGCTTCAGGCGGTTTGAGATGTTTTTGTTGGATGTGAAGTGGTTCAAGGTGATTACTTCTGGTCGCAGTGCAACGGTACGCAGAGATGGAAACAAGCTTTTGCAAATAGATTCTACAAAGGTTTGGACAGATGCGAGCGACACATTTTCTCTCCCCAAACATTGCGAGCAAGTGGTCTTTGTACCGGACCCTCGAGAGCGACAATGGTGGTTTGTGGTTCAGGTTGCTCCAAGAAATAAACAAGTATTTGAAGGGCAAGATCTCCTGGAGGAAAGTCGGTCAGATGACGTCCATACTACTGTGACATTAGATGAGATGGACGAAGGTATGTCAGAGGAAGTTGACAGATATACAAGGGATGATGCAGACAAGCCACAATTGACACTTGTAGATGAAGATGCAATGGATGAAGACAATCTTCCAAAACAAGTTGGGGCAGAGTTATGTCTGCAATTAGAGATAGACGATGATACGGTGCAAGATCTTATCGATGATGCCTCACTCGTCGAGGCCTAGGCCTGTAAGTGTTTGTGTGAAGACGTTGATTTAAAATTAAGCTTAAAGTTAATTTAAACAAAGGTGTTCTGACGCTTTATTTTACTTGCTTTGTGTAGGACTTTAGTATGGCAGACCAGTTTCTAGATCTCGCTTTTATGAGTGCAGATGCATTTATGGGCTTCGTCACACGGATGATGCGCAGTCAGATGGCAGAGGCATCTCAGTACTGGGTAGCCAGAGGCACGGGTACTACGCCTCCGGGCTTCACACCCGAGGGTCCGACGCCTATGGGGGGGACACCTATTGGGGGGACGCCTATGGGGGGAGGGACGCCTATGGGGGGAGACGCCTACGGGTACGACGCGTGCGAGGTCTCCCATCACGATCGCTTCAACACCTAGGGGTGCGGCAGAGGTGGGTACGTCCTCATCTCCGCAGCAGAGGCGCACTCGCCGATCTTGGCGATCGTCAGGTGGAGGTGGTGGTTGCTGTGGAGGAGGGTCCACAGATGCTTCGACCCCTCCTCATTCACGACCCCCGTCCTACCCATGCACACCTCTCGACACACCTCTTGGCACACCTCGGACACCTTGGGGGGCACAGGATCCTAGTGCCTCCAAGATCTATACTGTACGGGCAAATGGTTTTGTTGACATGGATAGAGTCGAGACTGAGATGAGACAGCAGATTCGGCAGCTCCCGGAACTGCAGTTTTCAACAAGAATTCTGACACCTTGGGCTGACCAGGATGAAGACACAATCAGTTATATAGTGGATACCATCATGAGAGAGTACCAGCCTGCTCCAGATTTAAAGGTTGTTCGAAGGAGGTTGATCAAGGGTGTTGCCTGGGACACCGTGAAACATCGATGAGATGCAGCTCGTCAGGCTTTCAGGATCGGCTCGTCAAAGCCTTCGGGCAACTCACACGAGACGTGGCAGCAGATCAGGGAGGATGAGCGGATAGTGGACACGCGGTTCAGACAGTCGCATCAGGCCGCGCAGATACGACAGATGACTAGGGGGACATCTCATCTTGGTAGCGGAGGCTTCGACACCTTTCGCTATGAGTTTGTGAGTTTCCAATCCAGCTATGGCATTTTTTTAAACGTGATGAATCATGTATTCTTATTACTTTGATTTTTGTATAAACGCAGAATCTTGCGATGCATCTAGCCCCGACACGCCAGGAGGAGACAGATGGATATCGTAGAGGTATATATGAAGTATTGAATGATCTTGATGCTTCAGGAGAGCCTATAGACTGGGAGGCCTTAGAGTCTCGCTGATCGATTGAGGTGAGACATTAATATGTATGAGTTGATTTAATTAAATAAGTATATGTGAAGTAATATCAATACTAATTTTGTGACTTGTCCTATGTGCAGGTTGTGATGCCTAGTCATCAGTGGATTTCATATATATGCTTTGTGAGACACAACACGCTTCTGTGTCTCTTTTTTGTATAGACATATATGGTTATGGTTATTGTTCAGACATGGTTATGGTTATTGGTTTCCTTATGGTTATAGTTATTGTCATTGTATAGACATGGTTATTTCTCCTATTCTTGTATAGACATGGTTATGGTTATTATTTTGTTTATGGTTATGTTTAACTTTTTGGTTATGCTTATGGTTATTGTTTTGTTTATGGTTATGGTTATCTGCATTATGGTTTTGATCAATATGGTTATGGCCGGTTATGGTTTTAATTTGGTTATGGTTTTGTACAAAGTTCATTTCATTTCTTTTATTGGCCTTAAATCTCATGTGAGATCCTACATGGATAGCATGTAGGAGGCGTATACATGATATGGTTTTTCTTGAAAAGTTTATGTAAAAACAAAGGGAACTCTGCCAAAATTTCTGCGGGAGCACGGTTGATTTTGGTGCTGCTCGCTTTCTTGAGCAGAGGACAGGCAGTCTGGTTGTGGCTGTGTCCATCTTTTCATTGGGCACAGGCCAAGCTGCCTGTCCTCTGCCCAAGAATTTTTTTTTCTGTTATAGTCGTTGTTATATGCGTCGCTAAGCCCGTCAAAATATGCATCGATAATATTACCTTTCGACGCGTATATCGACTCATATAGCAATATTTTTGTAGGGACACGTATATCAACGGTTTTTTCGACGGGGTGCGTCGAAACCTTCGTCGAAGGCCCCCTTTTTTGTTGTAGTGTGTGTGAGGTCTTGGGACTGAGGCTAGGGACACTAGGTGTGTTTTTAAAGCATAATTTGGTGCATGAAGCTTCCATATTCATTGCACCAACAAGTTTTGTCAAGGAACAAAAGAATTATATTGTACAAAAGTCTCCTTTGATGAGAGAAGCTATAATACAAAGCCTTTATGAGGGGGGACCGATTCCATGTAAATCCGGTCCTCAACTATTGTCAATTTTTCTATCTTTCTCTCTTTTCATTTATTGTCAATGCCAAATTAGCTAGGTGTGAATTTCTAGGTTGCTTTCTCAAATTAAGTACTCTCTCTATGCTCATTAGGAACTTGTTCTTAATGAAATTCTCACTATGTTATCAATTTCCGCTACACACAAGTTAATAGTGCATTAAAAGTTACACTTGCAATGTCAATACATGTGGATTATCTTTCAACTTTTGGCAAGAGATCATTCTGATTTTTTAATATTTCCTCAGTTTAGGTGGCTTGAAGATTGACGACTTCAAGTTGAGTCTGCAGCCACTAAGCATGTGGATTTGTATCCATTATAGTGTATTGGGCCTCTTGTAGCTTCTTCTCTCTATTGAGATTCACTTACAATGGTCAATTTCTCCATAATTTCTTTCATAGTTCTTAATTCTTCTAGTTACTAACTGTTGGCATATTTTAAATTAGTTATCTCCTCTTGGGGCTTCTCGTGTAGGGAGCTATATTCTTCAACAAAAGCATCCGTCACCTTGACCTTTGTAGTCAGGTGTTTGTTGGTCATCTTAATTGGCTTTATTTTGTCTTCCTTGGCATATAATGTAGCTTTTATCTTTTCAACAATGTGATGAGCAAATTGAGCATACTCCTCAATGTCTTCTAAGTTGAGTGGTTGAGATTTGGATGGTTTTGAAGTGCCCACCGCATTCAATTGCTCTTGCCCTTTTGTATCTTGTTGTCTCTTCTCAATCTCTTGCTCTCCTTGATCTTTAGTAGCAGATGTATCTTCTACAAGAATATTTTCCTCTTCATCTGTTTAAATGACCTCTTCAGATGTAGTCTCTGGCTGGGCTTCATTCCTCTTTGGATCCTCTTTCTCATCCATTTGTACATCTTCATCTATCTTTGTTTCACTTGTTCTTGCAACTGTTGGCACTTGATCTCCTTTAGATTCTTCTCTGGCTTCCACTGGGGTGGTCTCTTAAGGCTTTATATCTTTAGTGAGTGGTGGAGTAGGTACAATTGTAGCAGCTAGTGCTGGCTGTAAATCTTATGGTTGTGTTTTGGGAAAGTCAGAGGTTCCAAATTTCACTTGAGCTCTTGCCATCTTCTCCTCCTGATATATCTTCTTGTGCTTTGCAAGGATATCTTTTCCATAGAAAGTTTTCTTTTCCCTTTGCTCTCTTTCTCTTTTCTTCTTCCAACTCTAGATCCGCTTCATTCTCTTCATATTCTTTGTCTTTTGGGTCCTCAATTAGACCTTCATCATTGTCTTCCTCGCTCTATACTGGAGCGGTTTGGGGTTGTCTTCTCTTAATTAATCTTCCAAGTAGTTGAGGTGTCTTCTCTTCATCTTCTTCCTCCTCCTACTCTCTCTTCATTATTTAGGCTAGCTTCTAACCACAAATTTTGCTTTGGAGTCGGTGGAAAATTGTATGTTGTTTCCACCGTATGATAAGAAATCCTAGTGAGAACTTGTAGGGATCCAAGATAATCTATTCCTTTGGTCTTCTTTGTAATATTTAGTGTATTTAGAACAAATGATGCATGGTTAATAGCCATCGACAACCTAGTCTTGAGGACACTTATTAATGCAAATGCCACTGCATGATTTAAACATGTACAATAGAATGTGAGGTCCCCACCCCGTTACCATAACCTTTTGTCAATTGCAGGGTACCTAACAGGTTGCTAGGCCCTAATCATTTGAGAAAGCAAAGTAAATAAGAATTGATTTCCAATGGACGACCTCTTGTCACCAGGTAACTTGAGTCCGAACCATTAAAGAGGGATCCTAGCTCTATCTCGCAGGGAAAGCATGAACTAACGCAAGAAATTTATACGTCCCTAATTATCACCTTCCAAAAGAGAGAAAATCCAAATACCTTTTTCCTAGTAGCTTTCAGGGGCATGCATATTTGGGACTTCTCGACTCTTGACACAATGAGTCTCTAATTTCACTTGTCATAACAAGAGAGAGTGGAGAGTTTCTCGACTAATTGAGACCACCCAGCTTTGACTGGCAACCTGAGCCAATCTCCTCTTTCCACCTCCACACTGACGCTTTTTTCTTATCTTCTAACTACTATCACATGATTGTTCATACACATAATTCTTTTTTAAGGCTCCCATCACAAGTTCGTTAAGATAGCCCTTCAAACATTATCAAATCGGCACCAAGACAATCTTTTCTAGATAAAAACTTGACATATAGCATTACTTCATGAAATTCCAATACTGTGGAATCGTAGAAACTTCTTCCAGTGGATGTTTACTCCATCCATTGTCATTGGCTACCCATACAGCCAATAGTGGACTACACCTCCTGGAGAAACTCTTTGGTATGCCACTTTACATGTTTATTGAGATAAACCAAGTTGTCTCATAGAAATGGATTAACTTTATACATAGAATACATGGTTTCTATGTTGGAACGCGAGCTAACTCCCTATCATCAAACGAAAGTTTTGGCAAATTCAATATTGAAATAAAACAAAATATGATTGAGAGAGTTATTCCTAGGCAAACATGTCTTTCCTATTTCAAAAAGTATATCCTCATACAATTCCTTTCTAATACTACAAACTTAAAGAAAAATCACAAGTTCAATTGATGTGGTTCCAATTAGGAATGGCCCAATGTTTAGGTAATTTTCTCTTTCCTCATTTTTTTGCTCCTACCTTATCTTGGGCAATAACGTCGCTTTGTGAGATAAATGGTACTTTTTCACTCATCAAGGCCTTTCCTTTGCCCTTCCCATCACTGATTCCGGCCTAGTGATTGTGTGGTCCACCATAGCGATTCCTCTTGGGTGTCATTCCTACTACTAGATACTGAATTTAACTCGAGAGGTTGTAAACTAAAATATAAAGAATCCAATGGAAGTAGGGTAAATGATTATAAGTGTTTTCATTCCAACAATATATGGTTATTCCACACATAAATCCAAAAAACATATGCTTGCTTAATCTTGCCATAGTCTTATGATAAACATGCATTATAACCATAAAGAGCCTTAAATGGGGACATGCCTATGCTTCTATGGCCAGAGGCATTATAGACATATTCAACCAAAGGTAGGTTTCTATGAGCAATATTCTCTAAGAATGTCCTCAATCACCTGGTTTACTCTTTTAGTCTGACCATCTATCTGAGGATGATATGTTGCATGCTGAAACAATGTTGTGTCCCAATGTGAAAGAGTGAAGTCCAAAGTTTTGAGGTAAATTTCACATCCCTATCTCTAAAAACTCTCTTGTAGACCATGAAGTCTAAAGATTTCCTTCACAAAGATTCGGCTAATATCAAAAGCAGTGTAGGTAGTGTTCATAAGCATTAAGTGAGCTACCTTAGTGAGCATATCAACAACAACAAATACTAAATCATAGACTCCAACAATGGGTAAACTAGTAACAATATCCATACATTCCCATTTCATTTGAGGGTATATCAAGGGGTTAAAGTTGTCTAAGTAGTTTGATTCTTTTAGCTTTAATCTGTTGGCAGGACAAACACTCCTTCACATAGCAAAGAACATCCCCCTTCATTATTGGCCAAAAGTAGCTTCTCCTAATAGCATTTAGGATCTTTGCATACCCAGGGTGTCTTGAAGCTGGGCTATCATGAGCCTCAAATAGGATTGATTTCTTCAGTGATGGGTCCTTAGGTACACAAAGTCTCTGTCAAAAGTAAAGACAAAGCTCTTGAACTGAGTAACCTTTATTGAGAATATCTTTACTTCAGGTGTTATGCCTTGTTAAATCTGCAAGGCTGATTGCTAATAATCTGGGTCTCTCAAGGCTGCTTCCTTAATTCTCTCCCAAATAGGATTATTAGGTATGGAGATAGCACTACAAAAATCTTTGCGGCAAAGTCCATCTGCCACCACATTTTCCTTCCTAGGTCTAAACTTTATGTCAAATTCGTATTCTTGAAGAATTTCAATCCATCTCCTTGCCTCATGTTGAGATTGGGTTTTGTAAAGATCCACTTCAAGATTTTATGATCAGCGACTAATTGAAATTTGCGACTGAGAAGATAATGTCTCCGTAACCTTAATGCATGGATGATTGCTAAGAGTTCCAAGTCATGGGTCGGGTAATTCTTCTCATGGCTCTAAGTTTTCAAGAAGCATAGGCTACAACAGAATTATCCTCTTGAGTAAGGACTCCCCCTAAAGAGAGTTTGCTAGCATCTGCTATAACTTCAAACTCTTTGCTGAAATGGAGAAGCTTAAGAATAGGGCCTGATACTAGGTAACCTTTTAGCTTTGCAAAATTGGCCTCGTGTTCTTCTCTCCGTTTGATCCTCATTCCTTTCTTTAAAAATTATGTCAATGGTGTTACAATAAGAGCATAATCCTTGACAAATATCCAATGCCATCCTGTGATACCAAGAAATCTCCTTATTTTACTGACGGTAGTAGGTTGAGGCCATTCCACAATTTCCTTTATCTGGGTTGACTGAGATACCCTTGGAAGATATAATAAAGCCACGATAGATGACTTAGGGAGAACAAAAGGTGCATTTATTCTTCTTAGCAAAAAGCTGATGCTGAGGTAAGAGCTGTAATACTTTATGAACGTGCTCTTTATGATCTACCTCATCTTTAGAATAGATCAAGATATCATGAAAGAAAACCAAGACAAAATCATCTAGGTAAGGTCTAAAAATATCCAGCATTAGTTGATTGAAGCTTGCAGGAGCATTAGTAATACAAAAAGACATTTCAATGAACTCATAATGTCCATACCTAGTATTGAAAGATGTCTTTGGAATGTCTAATTCTTTCTGATAATATCTAGTTCAAAGATCAATCTATGTGAAGATCTTAGCTCCATGTATCCTATCCAATAGCTCATCAATCCTAGGAATGGGGTACTTGTTCTTAACATAATTAACTTGATTAAGTCCACGGTAGTCTATGAAAAGATGTAAATAACCATCCTTCTTCTTTTGGAAACTAAAGGACCCCAAGGAGAAGTACTAGGTCAGATGAATCCTTACTCAATAAGTTTCCCGAGTTTCTCTTTGAGTTCGATTGCTTCAAAGAGTGACATTTTATATGGTCTCTTTGAAACGTGTTCACAACTAGGGATAGTCTCAATTTTGTGGTCAGCTTCTCTAGGTGGTGGGAGACTTGTAAGATTCTCAGGGAACACATTTGAATACTCTCTCAACCAATCAGGTTGAAAGTTTGCATCTGTGTCCTCTACCTTGTTGAGTTTAACTGCATAGATCTATTGACCCTTCTATAAACCCTTAAGAAGTCTACTAGCCTTGACTAAGTGAACTTTAGGTTTCCCATTCTTTTCTTGAACTAGAACTTCACTCCATAGTTTGTCTGTAAAGGTTAAATTCCCTTGTGCATAGTGAATATGAGCTTGGTTTTGTTTCAACCAATCCATCTCTAATATCCCATCATAAATCCCTAAAGGTAAAGTGTGAAAGTGAGGAAAAATAGAGTATCCCCCTAGTTCAAGTTCTACTTGTTCTGTTGTGTGCTGAGTTAGGACTCCCTTCCCGTTTTCTAGTTCTACAATTAGCCTTTTAGTAGCATACTAGTTTAGTTTCAGTTTTCTCATGCATTTAGAAGAGAGAAATGAGTGTGTGCTTCCACAATCAGTTAATAATTCAATTTGTTCACCTTGGCAATATCGTGGTGCTTGAATGACTGCATATTGCTGGTGGCCACTCGGGTTGTCAATTGCATCAAGTAGAGTTTCTCTTTATTCAACTTGGCCTCCTACTATTGGCTCTTCCATAATAATGGCATGAGTTTGGGCCATCGCTCCTCTTCCACAAACTCTTCTTCCTCCATGACAAATAGGTTGACCTCTACCTTTTGGTGCGACAAGAACGACATTTGCGATTGTTGATACATTTTTTTTCTAGGACACTGATTCTTGTAATGACCTATCTTATTACACTCAAAGAAATGTATATTTGGATGATGGGGTTGAGTTACTAATCTTTTGCTACTACATGGCGAGGTTGATAGGTTTGATTAGAAGGTATGGCACTACAAAAGGCTCTTCATATTAGCGACGCTCACACAGCGACGCTCAAAAAAAAATTTCCCGGCGTCGCTATGAGCGTCGCTATAAGCGTCGCAAATTTATTTGTAAATTTGCGACGCTTATAGCGACGCTCATAGCGACGCCAGCTGGGGTAAAAAAAATAACCGATCACGCCCAAAAACTCAGATCTCAGATCTGAGTTTTTCGGCGCCCTCAAGCAAAGAGCAGGTAACGCTCTCCCTCACTCTCTCTCTCTCTCTCTCTTTTCTTCTCCACACACACACACACACACGAGGAGAGGAAGGAGAGCCAGGTATGCTCCTTCCCTCTCCTCATTCTCATGTTCCCTTCCCCTCTTTCTCTCTCCCTCTCTCTCTCTCTCACACACACACATACACACACACATAGTGTTTTTGAGAGAGAGAGAGAGAGAGAGAGAGTACAAACAAAAACAAAAACGCACACACATACATAAACAAAGAATGCACACACACATTGAGAGAGAAAAAGAGAGAGAGAGCATGCATAAACAAAAAACGCACGCATTGAGAGAGGAAAAGAGAGAGAGAACATGCATAAACAAAAAACGCACACATTGAGAGAGGAAAAGAGAAAGAAAACATGCATACGATCCAAAAAAACGCACACACATTGAGAGAGAAAGAAAGAGAAACTAAGGGAGCGTCGTAGGAAACTAATTAAAATTAAAAGACCTAAAGATCTAGCCGACGAGGAGTTGAACTGAAGACCTATTATTCAAGAGGGAAATGGCATAATCAATCTATCATACTTGGCATGGGTGATAGAAAGGTTATACCATTTATCTCTTTTTATTGGCACACACATCCACACACGCGCACACACACAGGAAGAAGAGAGTTATAACGTCGTAGGAAACTATCTTAAAAGACGTTAAAGATTAGGTTATATGTAGACTTACATTAAATTAGATTTAGGTTTATTTTTAACTAGATTTACGTTTATTTAAGCTAGATTTAGATTTACGTTATATTAGATTAGATGCGGGTCTCCATAGACTGCGATGCCTGCATGAAGCGGGTGAAGAAAGCCCTCAATGGAATATAGGGTATTGCTGCCTTCACTCATGGTGGGCTCCGTCGATCCAAAAGTACTGGTGAAATGTCTTCAGAAGATAGGGAAGAAGGTGGATCTTCAGGGCGACAAGAGTCACTACATCCCCGACACAATGACCATCTAAACAACCTCTAGTCATTAGACTTACGTTAAATTAGATTTAGCTTTATTTTTAGTTAGATTTACGTTTATTTAGATTTACGCTTATTTACGTTAGATCGAGTCCACGCAAGAATTACTTACGGTTTAGGGTTTAGAGTTAGACGAACAGTGAAAAGATCTACTGTGAAAAGATGTTAAGATGAAGTGAAGTGCTACAGCTAGAGAAGAGGCAAAGGGATTTTGTCCACTACATGCAGTATCATGTAGACGTGGGTGTGTAGATTTCTTGTACCCACAAATATAGGTATTGACCAATAAAGACGAGATTATAACCCGGTGGTTCTGATCTCCGTGCACCTCTAGACCGAGGTGTGCGGGGATTGGACATGACTAGAGAATGTGAGGTAAAGAGAGAGAGAGAGAGAGAGAGAGAGAGAGAGAGAGAGAGAGAGAGAGAGAGAGAGAGAGAGATAAGACGAAGAATGCCAATAGAATATTAAATTTGTTGTCCAGGTTATAAGTTTTTTATCCTCATTATGAGTAGCGACGAGGATGTGGGACCGTCCAACCGAAACACCTATCTCTCAACGAGGGTCTTATGTCCTTGTAATCAATGCAAGCATGCTGTGCGACGGACAAGACGTGTTTCTTTGCAGCACGTTCGCGAATTTGGCGAGTTCGATCCATCTATTATAGATCGAGTTGTTGCCAATTATAACTCGTCGGACTCTGACGCTGGCCAACAAGCAGCAATCTTGCAACCCAATAGACGTATTCGCAGGCGCTTTGGTCAAGCAGCATATGTGAGGCCACAAGATGTACCCTCTGACATCTCGGGGGATGATCATGCAGAGCACATTCCCAACGAGGCAATGTTTGAGCCCGAGATTGATGAAATTATCGAGACGATCATGGATTCAGAAAGGCTTATCTATGATGATATGAAAAGTGAAGCCGATACGTCATTGTATAATGGAGCACGTATGTCTAGATTGAAAGCACTCCTGGTTCTTCTCAACATGCAGGCAAAGTTTGGATGGAGTGACACTAGCGTCACAGCGCTTTTCAGGTGATCTATTACAATTAGTTTACTTTAATAGAACTCTAAATGTATAATGATCTGATAGATTTTTACACGACTGTATCATATTTTTATGTTGTGTAGATTGCTGAAAGAGCACATTCTACCAGCTGACAATGTGATGCCAGATTCCCGAGATGAAGCAAGAAAGATTTTGCGAAACTTGGGGATGGATTACAATTCTATCCACGCTTGTCCTAATGACTGCATTCTTTTCAGAGGGGAATACACAGACATGGAGAAGTGTCCGAAATGTGATTCCGAAAGATATCGAGTAGATCTCCACGGGACAAAAATTCCACAAAAGGTTTTGCGACATTTTCCTTTGCTTCCTCGCATCAAGCATTTCTTCGAATGTAAGTCCATGGCCGCCCTAGCATCATGGCATGAGGAGAATAAATCTTCGGATGGTGTGCTACGAATTCCTGCAGATTGCGCAGCCTGGAAACATATAGATGGAACATGGTCGGATTTTGCCAGGGAAGCTCGAAATTTGCGCTTAGGCCTGGCTATGGATGGCGTAAATCCATTTGGTCAAAGATCAACATCTTACAGTGTATGGCCCGTTGTCATCGTCAACTACAACATTCCCCCGTGGTTGACTACGAAGAAGGGGCACCTATAAGCTTGATTGTGCCAGGGCGATATAAAGTGGGGAATATGGATGTGTATCTTCGTCCACTATTGTAAGAGCTACAACAATTGTGGATTGGCATAGAGGTGGTGGATATGAGCCGACACACAGGACGACGGAATGCTTTGATCAGAGGTATTCTAATGTGGACCATGCATGACTATCCCGGGCTAACAGAATGCTCAGGTGATCTATTGACACTCCTCACTCAGACACTGTAAATCTTGTTTTTCCCCATAGTTGATCTATTATCATGTGTATACATGCAGGGCTTCAAACAAGCGGATACAGAGCATGTGTCACATGTGGACCTAGACTGAATGCACGTAGGGCACCCTCACTGAAGAAGAAAATCTACGAAGGTCATCAAGCGTATCTTCCGGAGAATCATGTGTTACGCGACGGCTTTTTGGGAAGAGAGCCACCAAGGATGTCTGCACAAGCATGGTTAGAGCAGAAGGAGATGTGCGATGACGGATTGCCTCCAGGGATGAAGAGACTATCTCTATGGTCTGAGTTTTCGACTTGCCTCTTTTATCACTCGATTCATTGCGTCATTGTATTTATATGCGTCATTACGTCATTGTATTTAATGGTCTTTGCGTCATTGTCTACTCTATTCATTCAATATTAAGTTTAAATATTCGTGTGTTTAATGCAGGTATGGATGATGAGGAGTTTCTTTCTTCTTTGTCACCGCAGCAGAGACAGTGGTACGTGGAGCGTCATCGCTCTGGCGCATCATCGCGCGTTCCCACACCATCCGCATCTCCCTCTCTTTCGGAGCATTCGGCGCGCTCTGAAGCTTCGGCGTCGACGAGACGAGCGTCACACTCGTCTAGACACCGGCGCTCTAGTGGTGGCGGTGGCGGTTGTTGTGGGGATTCCGCCACCGATGCCTCCACACCGCCTCGTGTTCGACGAGGCTCTTTACCCTCCCCTTCTTTGCCCGCCCCCACACCAGCCACAGCATCGCCATCTACGCCAGGTTTTGCACGGCTGACTGTTCCTAGAAGCTAAACTATCTTTATGCCTATGATGTTGTACAATTGTCATTATTACATTTGCCAATCAATTCAGTTTGCCTATGATGTGTACAATTGTCAATTTTGCAAACAATGCGTCTTGTGGGTGACTATTTTGGGTCTATTATCTACTTTTGCACTTTTTTTAAAAACTGAATCAAGTACAATATGGTTGATGGGTGGCAGGGCATTCAATGCCCTGCCACCAAAAAAATATTCTCTCAGGCGTCGCTATAAACGTCGCTATTTATGGCTCTGTAGCGTCGCTATATGCGTCGCTATACTCTTCTGTGAGAGCGTCGCTATAGGCGTCGCTATGAGCGTCGCTATATAGCGACGCATATAGCGACGCTCTCGTAGCGACGCTGTTAGCGACGGTTTTAGCGACGCCGGGGGTTATAAAAACCCAGTGTATTTCCGTCGCTAACAGCGTCACAAGAGCACACAACCTCTTGTAGTGTGGGTCCCCAATTGTTGGACCTGGCCCTTTGATTTCTAAAGTTTCATCCCCTGATTTCTACCCGTTTCTTTAGCCAGAGGTGTTGCCCTTAAGAGAGCATCCTGGAGTGATATGAGTCTCATTGCTTCAAGACGGGTATCCAAAGGTTGATTCAATTTTTGACTGAATCGTGCTACCTGCTCCTCAATGGAAATTTTTGGGGCATATCTTCGCAAAGTTACAAACTTAGAGTAATACTCCCACACTGATATTTTAGAGCAAAGAACTCGTTTGTTTTGGGGTCCCAATGAGCGGGTGGAAGATATCATGATGTAACCGCTTCTTTAATATCCTCCCAAGATTGGAAAGATCATGAAACACCCAAGTCCTTACAATGATGTTTCCACCATTTTTTTGCATCTCCAGTAAGATGAAACATTGCAAGCATAGTCTAATTTACAGGTTGGTTCCCTAAGGGGTTCACCATTCAGTACCCCTCTCTATAACATACGTTCATGGGGTATTAAAAAACTTGAATATAAAAACCCCTTATTTCAATGTATCTATATTAAATTGCCTAAACTTTTTGTATTTTAAAACCCCTCCTTTCAAACTCAAGTTATACATTAACATGATTACATAGTGCACCCCCGATGTTGGGTCCTTGTAGCTTCAAAATAGTCCTGTGGTAGCCTCAATCCAAGATTTTGCATTGCGTTCAATATGGGCTCCCTTGCCTTTGAATGTCGGTTGTTGGGCTTGTTTCAAGGGAAGTTTTTTCTCCTATATGATAGTGTATAAAGAATTTTCTAGTACCTATGCAATAATATGCTTGTCGATGGTTTGATCTAAGACTCAATGTAATATCAAGTGATTTAAACTTCCACATCTTAAGACAAAATTTGGAAAGAAACTAACTTTATTAGATTTAAGATGCCATAAATTTATTTATATAATGATATGTACAAAATTAAGATCTCATCAAGAACTTGGATGAGAATCTTTGTATTCTATCAGAATATATACAAAGGTTAGCTTTGTCAAAAAGCTAGATGATTCTCAGAGCCCAATTCCTAGGGACATAGTGGTACAATCGATAGGTATTTGAATTACTACCACATGATTGTTCATACCACAGTTTCTTTTTAAGGTTCCCATCACAAGCTGGTTAAGAGAGTCCTTCAAAAATTATCAAATTGGCACCAAGAAAATCTTTCCTAGATAAAGACTCGATATACAACATTATTTTATTAAATTCTAATACTCCAAAATCGTAGAAACTTCTTTTGACGGATGTCTACTCCGTCCATTGTTATTGACTACCCATACAACATCTTGGAGTGGCACTCCAGTATGCCACTTTATATGTTTGCTCAAATAAACGAAGTTGTCTCATATAAATGGATCAGCTTTATGCATAGAAATGCATAGCTCCTACGTTGAAACATGCACTACCTCCCTGTGATCAAAGGGGATTTCTGAAAAAATCATTATTGGAATAAAATGAAATAGCTAGGCCATTGAGAGAGTTCTTCCTAGGCAAACATATGTTTCCTATTTTAGACAGTATATCCTCAAACAATTTCTTTCTATTTATACAAACTTAAAGAAAACTCATAAGTTCAATTGGTGTGATTTTGAATTAGGAATGGCCCAATGTCTAGGTAATTTTCTCTTTCCTCATTACCCATGATGCAATGAACAAATTTTTTTCCCTACCTTATCTTGGGCATTGACATCTCTTTGTGAGATAAATGGCACTTTCTCAGTCATTGGGGCATTCCCTTTGCTTTTCCCATCACTGTTTTCGGCCTTGTGATCATGTGATCCACCATAACGAGTCCTCTTGCGTGACATTTCCACTACTAGATACTTAACTCAAGAAGTCATAAACTACAGTATAAAGAATCCAATGGAAGTAGGGTAAATGATTATAAGTGTTTTCATTCCAACAATATATGGTTATTCCACACATCAATCCAAAAACATATGTCGAGGATTTGTTTGATTATAAGCTACAAGGATCTACTTACTTGAGTAGAGTAGACCTTAAAAGTGGCTATCATCAAATACAAATTGTACCAGAAGATATTCATAAGATAGCTTTTAGGACCACCTTTGGCTTGTATGAATATATTGTCATGCCTTTTTGTTAACAAATGCTCCAGCCACATTCAATTGAATGATGGAAAGAATTTTCCGTGTACATAGGGCTTACACTGGAGTCTTCTTTGATGATATCATGGTCTGCTGTAAGTCCTTATAAGAACACAAAGAGCATCTCAAAGCAGTGTTTCAAGCATTGCAAGAGAACAACTTATTCATTAATTGCAAAAAGAATGAATTCTTCTTAGAAGAGATTTAATACTTAGGTCATAGTATCTCAAAGGATGGTATCCGTATGGATCCACAAAATCTTGAGGTGATAAATGAATGGCCTGAACCAAGGAATCTATGTTAGCTATGAATTTCTATTTGAATATGCTCATACTATAGAAGATTCATTGCAAAATTCTTGGCCATAGCAGGACCATTACACAAGAAGAACGTCAAGTGTGTATGGACTGAAAGGGAGAGAAAAGCCTTTACTAAGCTTAAAGAGAGACTCATGACTCAACCTGTCTTAGTGCTAGCAGACCTCTCAAAGCCATTTTTGAGGTCCATTGTGATGCAAATGGTGATTGCCTTGGAGCGGTCTCTTGCTCCAAGAAGGGCATTCCATAGCATAGGAGAGTCGCAGATTGCACTTTGATGAGATGATTCTTGGCATCTATAAAAAGGAGATTCTAGCTATCTTACATGCCTTGGATGCGTGGAAGCATTACTTACTTGGGATCACCAGAGTCTAAAGTAATTCATGACACAAACCAAACTTTTCGCCGACAAACAAATGAGGTGAGAAAATTTCTTTTTGCAATTTCATTTTCACAGTGCTCAGGTTCCTGGTCTGCACAATCAAGTAGCCGATGCACTCTCACGTAGACCTCGATGCAATACTGTGTCAATAGCCTCTCAAAATGATCTAATCTCTATGGTAGATGAGTATTCTATTGAACCAAATTTCCAAGATGTTATGTCTACTATAACACTAGGGAGGATGCAAAATCAGCACGCAGGTATTATGGACCATTCCAAATTCTACAGCCAATCAATGAAACAGCTTATGAACATAAGCTATCCTCTGACTGGCCAATCCATAATGCATTCCATGTAAGTCTACTAAAGGATTACAAGGGTGATACACCCTCGGGGGATTCACTATGTGTAAAACTACCATATCACGTGTGTTCAAGACATGTTTGTAAAACCCCTTATCTGTGAATTTTGTTAAGAATATAATGTAACCTTTTCTTTTAAAACTTGTAAGTTTTTTTTGAATTTAAAAAAATAATGCCCTTCTGTATATATATTTCTGTAAGTTTCAAGAACTTTAAATACCGTCCTCTTGTTGAACTCATGTGATAGGTTACATTTTTATTTTTAGGTGACCTCCCCGGGGATCCACCACAAGGGCCAGTAGCAAAAGATTCTCCAGAATTTGAAGGAGGTGAAGAGATATTGCAACCTGAGCATATAATCCGCCATGAAGACAAGGTGCTGCGCAATGGTAAAGTACTACGTAAGTATCTCATTAAATTTAAAAACTACCCTTTTGAAGATGCTAAATGGATGCAAAATTGAAGGATAATATGTCACTTGTAGCTACCTAGAATGAATTGCATGCAAATCCCTAATGTTTTAACATCGATGTATTCAATGAAAATGCAATGAAGAAAAACATGATTCTCACTTTTTAACCCTGTTTTCTTAAGTTCTTCATTAATGTTTAAATGTAATGAGTATGCATACCATATGTTGCACACTCGCGGTAGAATTTCTCTGGAGTACCGACTAAACTTGCAATCTATGGTGGAAAGGTGATAGTGCTAATAGGGTAGACATACTTGCAGTAGATTTTCTCCCAAGTACCAAGTAGATTGGTCAGCTACTTTGGAACAATGTCGAATGTGCTAAAAGTGGATCCTGACAAAAAAGCCAATGGACCAAAGATACCTCTCTTGCATAGAGACATAGTCGAGGACGATTATGATTTCAAGGACAGGGTAACATCACCAAATTTTATTTTTGATCTACTTAAATGAGTTTTCTCTTGTTAGAATTGTCTATCCTAGTGAGAGAAAAAAAAATAGTAGAAGGGCCAATTATGTACAACAGACAAAGGAACGTTTTGTGAACTAGAGAGTTCCAAAATTTGAATTCATTCTTCACAAGTGCCAATGGAATTCGATATTGAGGATTCAATCGAGACCTTATGGGGCAAAGACGGGATATTAGCGAGTTCAAAAGAGTCCAAAACAGATCCTAAAAGCCTTCGAAAGTAAAAAGGATAACCAAAAGGTGAGAATGAGAGACGAAGTGTTATTATCCACGCTTGTCAATCTAAAGCTATGCGGGGATAAGCAAAGTGGTCCACAAGCCTCTCCTGCAAAAGATAAGGTGAGAGGAGTGGCTCTGAAAAGTAGAAACATTTGAAAGGAGTGGCGTTAGTATTTTTGGAATAACTCGAAAAAACATTTTCATAAAAAGGACATAAAAAAAGATAAACAACTTTGTAGTTCAAAGTTTTTTCATTTGAGGACTGCAAGAGAGAGTTTTCTGCGTTTTTCTGCAGGGCTGCGCTGGAGAGAGCATGGAAACTTTTGTCTTCCTGTCTCATGAAGATCCATGCAATCCTCAACCAAAAGAAGCTCTACATGCTCTTCTAAAGGCTCATCATCTTCTCTCTCTCTCTCTCTCTCTCTCTCTCTCTCTCTCTCTCTCTCTCTCTCTCCCCCCCACACACAAGTCTCTATAGCTGTGCCTACTCAAGTTTATACTATTTAACTATGCAGGTTAATTACTACTTTTAAATGCTTATATATCTTCTTTCCGAGCTAATTCTTGTTGAATCCCCGTAGATCCTATCACCCACAAGGTGTTTAGGACCTTGGGATTGAGTTCAACGAGGTGTTTTAGGTGAAAATTGTAATCGCAAACTTTGCCAAATTTAAGAGCTTTCATTTCTTCAATTTGTGTAGACAAAAGTGCGATTAATCAGTTGTATTGATCACAAGCTCTTCTGAAGAAGAAGAATTTTTTAATACAAAGTCCTTTCAGAGGGGGGCTGGCTCCAAAAAGTTCGGTCCTCAACTGGTGTCAAATTCTTCTCTCCTCTCTCTGCAATTAATCAATTGTGTTGATCAGAAGCTCTTCTGAAGAAGAAGAATTTAGTAATATAACAAATTCCATTCTGAGGGGGAGTTGGCTCCAAAAGTTCCGGCCCTCAACTAGTGTCAAATTCTTCTCTCTCTCTTTCTTATAGTTTCAGTATATGTGTGTGATGCGTGATTGAATCTAAGTTAATGCATGCTCTGTAATTGTCATGCTCGAATATGCGTAATGCTATACAATTGATTGATTACTCTAGTTAATCTATAATTTTTTATGCACCTTAATCCCAATTCTCTGACACATCCGTAGCTAGCTAGTGAAATGATTGGAGGGACAATCTATGATAAGGATGAAATGGGAGAGTCGATAAGCCATGTATGTAAGATATAGATGTCAAACGGAGTAACAACCCACTCTGCCCTTACAATCATACGTGGTATTATGGCTTTAATTGTATCCATCCGACGCTCAGCCACAATGCATGTGGTGATCAAGGCTATATCCCCAATTTGATGCCCTATACAATAGTGTGCATGTCAAGTGCATCAAATATTCAAGGCTAATTAGTGAAAGGCTCTTAAGATTATACTAATGATCACTATTGCTCCAAGCGTGAAAGGGTTGCATATCCTCTTGTAAGTCCCTCATAGACAAAGAGGGTCGTGTAAACACAACTCCAACTTCCAAGGTATGTGTAGTTCTCTGTACATTCCACTATCCCCTGACCATAAAGAAAAACTGGTGTGGATGTCCTAGCACTTTATGCAAGGTAAAAACATGTTTTGGTGGTACAAATATGGTGTCCTTGATAGTACCTTTCAGAATTCTTTGCAACTCAATTAATGCAAATCACTGGAGAAACTGCTTTCATAGTGTATAGCATTGGATAAAGTAACTTAAGGTAGAACAAAAACATACAAATTAGTCCACTAATCTTTAACCCAAACCGTAAAAACTTTACTAGTCCCCAGATTCTGGTTGTGTGTGTAGCCCAATATTGGATCTCATCTGTTCAATTTAGTTCCTTCGTATTGCCCAGAATACGAGTACAAATTCATAATGTCATCGTTCATACTGCGAGAGCATCACTTAAATGGCATCGTTCATTGAGAGCATATTTATTGCCATACAAAAAGAATGCAGTATTGTGTTTATCAAAGCTTCTTAATCTGCACTGATATATTGCTCATATAGTTAGGCTCAAGAGTGGTTATAAAAGCTTTCGCCAATCTGCCAAATTCTAAGACTATTCTCGTTATCAATGCTTGCAATCATCCCCTCCGCCATCTCATTCCATGCCAAATCGGGAATTCGGAATGAATGATCAGCATAAGTAACCAGCGGCTCATGAGGTCGATCTGGTTTTTGCGTATCAATCCTGTCAAAGCTCCGAGTTAATTAACATGGGAGATAATGTAGAACAGGACCCTCTGATCTGGAGTGACAAGATTATGCTACTTTACTTCCACCGGTCTTACAAAAGAGTACCGAGGCAGAAAGTAGAGTACTTCACCTGGTAAGATCCCAAACCTTCACTGCATCCTCTTCAGCCGAGGCTAATTTTGTTGCACAATTTGGATCCCATTCTACGTGGTACACCTCTCCCCTGCAAACGTCGACTCTTCTCATTGAAAACTTATTAGCATCGTTAAGAGACAGACCTCATTGAACTAGTAAGAATGAAAAAGAGAAAGCCTAGAACAACGTACATATAACCTTCATAGAAATGAATGATGGAAGGATTAAGGCAGACAATAATAATATGGAAAGAGTATTAATTAAAACGTAAAAGGTACTGACGTACGTGGACTCGTCAGTTAAGAACTTGTGCAGAGGTTGCGAAAGCTGCCGCAAATCATACAGGACCAAAATCCGTTCTTCGGCACATCCCACGGCAACCAATTCCTTATTCAGTGGTTCAAAGGCCAAACAATTTATCTGGAGTGACAAATACACAACACTACACCTTTGAACAGAGGGAAAGGACGCATCAGATCCGGGAACTTGGAAGAGAGAAATAACTAGCTACCCCTTCTTCATTAACTTTAACCGTTTGTGTGGGCCCAGTCAATGCACGGTGGTCCCAAATAAGAAGCTGCCCATCGTCTCCTGCAGATCCAAAGAGCGCATCAGAATCCGAATGCCAAGCCACATCTCGGACCGGCCTTATAATACGTCCAGCTGAATGGGCCTGCATTAACAAACTTCTAGCGTGTTAGCCTGATTAGTAATTTGATCCACACCTGCAGTAATAAGAAGTAACCTTTTTTGTTAAATAACATACCAGAAATATGACATGAGCGGTGCAACAATCTAGTATTATATTTTAGAAGCCTTAAGAGAAAGATAGTACATCCTAGCTAACATACGGAGTCTGCTTGAGCAAACATTAGCCATTACAGATGCCTCCTGTGGTTCTTGTTACGATATTGACATATATTTTATTCCTCTTCATTCGTTAATGAAAAGGCCTTAAGCTCCTCAACATCATGTTGCCTTTACAATATTATTATAGCTCTGCATGAACAATGAAAAAGTCTTAACTGAAACTACAATATTATTATAAGTCAGACTGTAAGACCGGCCGTTTATTATATGATCACGAACGACATTTTCTATATGTTAACAAATGCGCAAACCGACGTCATACCTGGAAAGTTTGCAGAGGACGAAGGATCCCTCTTCTACTACCATTGGCATTTGCGGTATCCCATAAGCAAATCCTTGCATCATCAGAACCACTAAGCAAGTATCCTTCTTTACTTGTACTCCACGCTAAACCTTTGCCTTCTGCACTGTGCCCTGCTAGCCTCAGGCATGGCGAGGATTGTTGAGATATTGGCGGCGTCGATGGATACATGGTGTAGTCAAACACATGAATTTGTCCACTGACAGTTTTCGTTGCAATAATGACTGGATTCTGGGGCATGTACCGTGCTCGATTGACTTTGCCAGCATGATTGATCTTCTGAGTTATCCGGACCTGACAGAAATGCGAATCAAAACCAGCTTATAAGCAGTCCCAATGCAAATTCAAATAGAAATGATCAGCCTATAAATCTGAGAGATTGAGGCAACGCTGAGATCATGGTCTTTCCGGTTGCGTAACTTGTACACAATGCAAACCTGATGACCATGTTAATTACATACAATTCTAAACTAAACAACTGCATATTCACAGATGACGCCACGTGTTAGCATCCCACAAGCGGTGTTTACAATGTGGCACTAGTACCGTCGGAATATGGTTTATTCAGAATGCTAGTTCTGCGGTTGTATTATAAGACAAGCAAGTTGCAACATAAACTACCTTCCCCGCGTTAATCGTGAAAAAAAGAAAAGCAGAAACAGAAGACAGATCAAAGGAGTGAAGAGCTAGCAACAAAGGTGAAGAGCTTGCTGTGTGTGCAACCACCTGAACTGCTACAAACCGTTATACAATATTCCAGTCTCAAGGCTTTAATGCAGCTTGTCTAATGTTGAATGTTGAACTCTGGCTGTTGCAATTCATGGAGATACACCACAATTTTCAGAAAACGAAATTCCCACTCAATATTTTCACGTAAAAAACTGTCTAAGACTTGTACGTAGTGATAGCGTCAAGTTTCCATTTCCTCCTAATATTTACAAGCGCCTAGTTAATCCGCGAGGAATGAACCACAAATCTCTCTTAAGCGCTGATCTGGAGATTAATAAGGTTATGAGGGCTTCAAAAACAGGCTGAGCAGAGATCAGTTTGAAGCTCATGCACTAGAGAGAATCTCAAGCTCATGTACGAGAGAATACACAGAGACGTAGAAGCTAGCCATCAACAGTCCAGAATATTAATGCGAGCACACTAGACGTCTGGGGAGCAGCTAATTTAAGCCTTTGGTCGGACGTAGAGGAGGTAGTAACTAGCTAGCTGCAGGGGCGCTTACCTTGTAGTCCTCAACGTTAACGATCGGGCCGCCGTTACTGTGGCCATGGATGGCATCCGCCTCTATATTTTGTTGATGCCGGTAGACACATGCGCGGATCAGGTAATTGGAATTGTTGCCAGATGTGTGCGTTCCGAGGAGGATCTGACGGCCGTCAAGATTATGGTCTGTAGTAATGTTGGAATTAGCTGGCGGTAGCCATTGCACGGTGAGAGAGGGCCACTCTAACGTATGCTTTATGACGAGTCCGAAGAGATTCGGATCATCCTCTTCATCTTCCAGCATGAATATATCATCCTGATCCTGTAGGTTCGCCTGCGGCGCTTCCTGCTCCGCCATTGCCTCTCTCTCTCTCTCTGATCTGTGTGTGGATGTCTCTGTGTAACGCAGTAATTGCTCGCTCAGCTTCCGCTCAGATTTTCAAGCCAATAATCTGAGCACCTTGCAAGCGCTTGGAGCCAATAAGCTTATGTATTATAAGGGTGCGTCCCATATATTGCAACCTCCACTATCAATTTTAAGAACCTAGAGTAAACTATTATTTTATTGCCTTAGAGTGCCTACCATTTTGAAAAAGAAAATCGTGGCAAATCTTGGCAGATGCAGACGGAAAAAAGCCATACTGGAGGTGGGGGGCGGGGACGGGGGCGGGGCATTGGGGAGTGAGCTGGTAAAAGTTTTTTTTTTCAATTCGCGGGTTGCTTCAAGCGGCAAGAGCGAGTGGATGTTGGGTTAGCTACGTCAATTGCATATGAGGCTTTCGCGCAGAATTGGCGAGTTTGAATCCCTCATCCAACTTTTACTAGATATGATAAATATCTCAAATAAGTCCTAGCATTGGGACTTAAGGATGGTTCGGAGGAGGTATCGCACGAAGTAATGAATGTAATAAAAGTTGAACGAGTATTTGGAGAGAGAAGAAGAAGAAGAAGAGAATGTTAACGTCCTAGGAAACTATCCCAAGGGACCTTAAAGATCTATCCGACGAGGAGAGTTGAACTCAATACCTGTTATTCAAGAGGAAAATGGCATAACCAATCTACCATACATGGGTGATAGAAAGGTTATACCATTTTCCTCTTCTTATTAGCGCGCACACACACACCCAAGAAGAAGAGAATTTTAACATTGTAGGAAACTATCCCAAGAGACCTTAAAGATCTATCCATTCAAGAGGGAAATCACTACAACAAAAAAATGAACCTTCGACACAGGTTTCGACGCATCACGACGAAAAGCTCGTAGATATACGCGTCCCTACAAAACCGTCGCTATATGCGTCGATATACACGTCAAAAGGTAATATTATCGACGCACATTTCGACAGGCTTAGCAACGCATATAGCGACAACCATAACTGAAAAAAATTTTCTTGGACAAAGGACAGGCAGCTTGGCCTGTGCGCAGTGAAAAGATGGACACAGCCACAGCCAGACTGCCTGTCCTCTGCTCAAGAAAGCGAGCAACACCAAAATCAACCGTGCTCCCGCAAAAATTTCGGCAGAGTTCCCTTCCTTGTTATATAAACTTTTCAAAAAAAACCATATCATGTATACGTCTCCTACATGCTATCCATGTAGGATCTCACTTGAGATTTAAAGCCAATGAAAGAAATGAAATGAACTTTGTGCAAAACGATAACCGATAGCCGTACCAACTTAAAACTATAACCATAACGAACTTAACTTGTGCAAAACCATAACCAAATTAAAACCATAACCGGCCATAACCACTTTGATCAAAACTATAATGCAGATAACCATAACCATAAACAAAATTAACAATAACCATAAGCATAACCAAAAAGTTAAACACAACCATAAACAAAACAAGAACCATAACCATGTCTATACAAGAATATGAGAAATAACCATGTCTATACAATGACAATGACAATAACCGTAACCATAAGGAAAACAATAACTGTCTGAACAATAACCATAACCATATATATCTATATAAAAAAGAGACACAGAAGCGTGTCTGTGTCTCACAAAGCATATATATGAAATCCACTGATGACTACGCGTCACAACCTGCACATAGGACAAGTCACAAAATTAGTATTGATATTACTTCACATATACTTATTTAATTAAATCAACTCACACATATTAACGTCTCACCTCAAGCAATCAGCAAGACTCTAAGGCCTCCCAGTCTACAGGCTCTCCTGAAGCATCAAGATCATTCAATACTTCATAGATACCTCTACGATATCCACCTGTCTCCTCCTGGCGTGTCGGGCTCGATGCATCGCAAGATTTTGCGTTTATACAAAAATCAAAGTAATAAAAATACATGATTCATCACGTTTTAAAAAACGCAAGTCATAGCTAGGATTGGATTAGAAACTCACAAACTCATAGCGAAAGGTGTCGAAGCCTCCGCTGCCAAGATGAGATGTCTCCCTGATCATCTGTCGTATCTGCGCGGCCTGACGTTGCTGTCTGAAGCGCGTGTCCGCTGTACGCTCATACTCCCTGATCTGCTACCACGTCTCGTGTGGGATGCCCGAAGGCTTTCGCTAGTCGGTCTTGAAAGCTTGCCGAGCTGCATCTCGTCGATGTTTCACGGTGTCCCGTGCAACATCCTTGATCCACTTCCTTGGAACGGCCTTTGAACCCGGAGCAGGCTGGTACTCTCTCATGATGGTCTCCACTATATAACTGACTTTAATTGTCCTCATCCTGGTCAAGCCAAGGCGTCAGAATGTTGGTCGAAAAGTGCAGCTCCGCGAGATGGCGAATGCGCTGTCTCATCTCAGTTCCGACTCTATCCATGTCAACAGAACCATCTGCCCGTACAGTATAGAGCTTGGAGGCACTAGGATCGTGTGCCCCCCAAGGTGTCCGAGGTGTCCTAAGAGGTGTGTCGAGAGGTGTGCGTGGGTAGGATGGGGGTCATGAGCGAGGAGGGGTCGAAGCATCTGTGGACCCTCCTCCACAGCAACCACCACCTCCACCTGACGATCGCCAAGATCGGCGAGTGCGCCTGTGCTGCGGAGATGAGGACGTACCTGCCTCTGCCGCACCCCTAGGTGTCAAAGCGGACGTGATGGGAGACCTCGCAGGCGTTGTACCCGTAGGCGTCCCCCTCCCATAGGCGTACCTCCCCCGATAGGCGTTCCCCCCATAGGTGTCCCCTCATAGGCGTCGGACCCTCAGGTGTGAATCCCGGAGGCGTAGTACTCGTGCCTCTGGCTACCCAGTACTGAGAAGCCTCTGCCATCTGACTGGGCGTCATCCGTGTGACAAAGCCCATAAATGCATCTACACTCATAGAAGCGGGATCTGGAAACTGGTCTGCCATACTAAAGTCCTGCACAAAGAAAGTAAAATAAAGCGTTAGAACACCTTTGTTTAAATTAACTTTAAGCTTAATTTTAAATCAACGTCTTTACACAAACACTTACAGACCTAGGCCTCGACGAGTGAGGCATCATCGATAAGATCTTGCACCGTATCATTGTCTATCTCTAATTGCAGACATAACTCTGCCCCAACTCGTTCTGGCAAATTGTCTTCATCCATTGCATCTTCATCTACAAGTGTCAATTCTGCCTTGTGTGCATCATCCCTCGTATATCTGTCAGCTTCCTCTGCCATACCTTCGTCCATCTCATCTAATGTCACAGTAGTATGGACGTCGTCTGAACGACTTTCCTCCAGGAGCTCTTGCCCTTCAAATACTTGTTTATTTCTTGGAGCAACCTGAACCACAAACCAACATTGTCGCTCTCGAGGGTCTGGTACAAAAACCACTTGCTCGCAATGTTCGGGGAGAGCAAATGTGTCGCTCGCATCTGTCCAAACCTTTGTAGAATCTATTTGCACAAGCTTGTTTCCATCTCTGGGTACTGTTGCAACACTTTAGCTGGCACTGTCTCGCCAACAGCATCTTGTTTGTAGCGCATTGCTCCGCACTTAGGACACGACAAACAATCTGCAAATTCATTGCGAAAAAGAATGAAATTATTTGGACATGCACGAATCTTGTTGTAGTTGCTTTGCGTCTGGCCTGGAGGGGGGCATTTCATTGCCAGCTGAGAGAAGTTGCTCTCGCAACAACCTGTTTAAGCCACATTAAATTAAAAAGCTCTCCAAGCACGTCACCGTTGTAATTGGAAAATATTTTTTGTAAATTACGTACCTAAACAAAGCACTGACGCTTGCATCTGACCACACGTACACTGACAGAAGATTCAAAAACGCCAGACAAGTACGAAGCACAGATATTTTGGTGCCTTCATAGATTGGTTTACGTGCCAATTACTTCCTCAACATGTCTTCAGGAGATAGGCGCACGGCTTCTGGTGCTGCTTCGTTAGCGTTCTCCTCGCTTG